>NC_056726.1:120939379-121206879 GCF_019279795.1 Protopterus annectens | reverse complement strand
ACTTCGCCATTCAAGGCTAGTCACTCAGCTCTGTAAACATTGGTCTTAGTGATTTGGTTGCATTGACAAATGTTGACGTGACACAACAACCATGTGAAAGAAGGTGATTGGTGATGATGATTTATCAGTTTGCACAGTACACCAATTTATTCTCAGTTATTCAAGTCCCATATGGAGCAAGAATTACTCACACCACAGTATTAATTGCCTGGCCTGACTTCACAGGAACAGGAACATGACTTTTTAGAGGCTTGCTGATTTCTAGGCACAGATAATGCATGACTTTGTTTCTGAGTAGAACCACTTTCCACCCCTTCCATTTCATGGTTCTTCCATACTGAGTCAGAGTCCTTGAAAACTGTCTAGCCCATAGTGGTCATTACTAGCACTGAGTAGGGGCAACATGCATTTGCTTTTATTCCCTTTTCTTCAATGTTGTTAACACTGACTTCATTTTCTTTCTGTGCTCAATAGCCAAGCAAGAATAGTTATGGACAAAAGTAATCTTGGTCTCATTGTACTATAGGCACCTTGCCATCCTTGCTATTCACAGATGAATCTTCTTTTGGCTATAGGGAAAAAAAGTTGTTTGAAGCCTGCTGCCTGGTTCATTTGGTCTAGTTACTAGTTAACCATGCATCCTGTCAATTTGCAAATCCCAAAAAAATATTTATGAAGTAAGTCTGGTAGACTGTACAGTAGAAAAGCAGTGGTATCTCTCCCTTTCAAACCAGAGTATTGAAGATTTGAAGTTTTGATGGTTTCCTCTGCTTTCCAAATTATCCACTTTTATTTCCAGGTACTCATTTTAGATTCCCAGTCCCTGCACATGCAAATACTGATCATTCAGTTCTTGTAGGTAAGTTCAGTATCATCATAAGAAACCAACTTTTCAGAGAGTTGGTTGTTTTGTTTGCTAGAGAGCTCTAAGATTCAGCAAGACTTAGAGAATCTCAGAATGACATGCTTTGGCTGAAGGTTCTTTTGTTACATTTCCCCTTTTCTCATATCTGCAGTGGGGGTATGCCTTACTTTTACCATTTCTTTGCAGAGCTTTTTTGTAAATATGTCTCAATTCTGAAACTCTTGGTAACATTTTTTTTTCTTTTAGCCATATAAAAATGTCAGCTAGACAACATAGGGTGCATCTTCTGTTGTGAAATTCATTTCCAGTGTTGAGGAGTCTCGTAGATATACTGATCACCCACCCCTTGTGATACTGGGTGTTCCTATTAACAGCTTTTTATTGCTTTATTGTTACTTATGTGGATGCACTGAATACTTAAGGTTATGAAAGGCAGTTACTAAGTAGAATTTGTAGAAAAAATTTCATGGAAGTTGGAGTTCCATTCAAAGATATGCCTATAATAGTTCTGTTAGTGCTGTGCAGAGACTACAGAATCTAGTACAGACAAGAACTGGTGGCAGAATAACATTGTTTTCTTAGTGTGTAACTCAGGGATTTGAATTAAATGTAATACGTAGCACTTTGTGATGAGAAAAGGTTGACATTTGGGTGGAGCTATCCTGTAATCTTCATCTGTCAAATAAATGTGAACGAAGTTCATTCATCTCAGTCCAAGTACAGGTTCCATGTTTAAGGTAAGCTTTAGAAAGGCAATGAGGTAGGCTACCCGTCTTGTAGCTACAGTTATTTTAATACAGAGTATCATTTTACAGCATATTGTACGGCAGCACAATAAATATTAGTATAGCAAAACAGTCCACACACATATATATATATATATATATATATATATATATATATATATATATATATATAGATATATATAGATAGATATATATATAGTAGGGGAAAAACAAATACTGTGTTTTTAAGTATTCTTGCTCACTTTTCACAAGTGTTTGCATACCAGAGTGTAGCACTGGATCAGTAACCAAATAAATACTTTTAACTCTAAAATGGTTGAATAGATGGAACATTTTATAATGAAGAATGCTGAGATTATATTATCTGCTGAAAATAATAGTTGACGTTTTCTCTAATACAGAATGCTACCACTTTAAATTATAGTCCACAGTCACTCTTTTAAACAGTGCTGCTAATACAGGAAAACCGGTATATCTCTACAGCTGCATTTTGTTTCATTTTTAAAGGTGAAAGCCATTCAGAGATACACTCTGACTTATGCAAGAATTATAAAATGTTGAAATTAATGTATTGGCATGTTGCTTTCTTTATGTGCTTAACATGAATGATAATCTTGTTATCTGTATACTAGAACAAAGTGCATTGTTATGTACACCTTGCAAAGGATTGTTTTTTTACATTTAGAATGTCGTCTTAAATGGTTTCATAACTTACAAGATATTTACACATTGTGTTTTATTTGAAACCTGCCTGTAGTTTTTTTAATCTGAATTTATATAGTTTAGTTGCACTTAACTGTTCATTTCAGTATGTTTTGTAATATATGAATCAGCTTTCTGTAAGAGTTATGCTGCAACTACAATGCAATATTAAAGTACTGTATAGTTTGCTTTCTTTTTCATTTTTATCAAGCTCTTTCACTGTTTTTTGTCCTAATGTTTCTAGTTGCTGTTTTGAGTTTGTCCTTCAGTCTCTTACCTTTCAGATGTCTGAATTGTTTATCAATCTTTGTCTCATCTGTGCTTTGTCTTTTGCCCATTTGATGAATAAAACAGCTTACATTTATATAAGTTATGTTTACTGATTCTGTGTTCTGTATGCTGTTGCTATGCTTCCAAGTGTCATGATTTTTGTTGTAGTAAAATTGTGAATTTATTTATTTTGTTTTACTGCTGCAGTTTAGTAGTCTTCCTCAATAAAGTCTACTGATCTGTGTACAACATTCCTACAGTTAACATCAATGTAATAATACATTTCCAAGGAAGGCATTCTTTAAAAATGCCTTTCTCAAACCTGAAATATTTCATACAAGTCCTTCCATTTTCTGTCTGATATTCAAAGTAACCCATGATTACTCACTCCAGATATTACTTAGCATTATCCCCCACCAAAGATTCAGTCCTCATCATTTATAACTGCTTTACTAAATAACCAAGGTATGTGTAATAAAATGACTGAACTGTATACCTGGATTTAGTATTACTTGCCTGATATTCTTGCTGTAACCGAGGCACGGTTATAGCCCTAATTTCCTCGATCAAGAAATAATGTCCTCTGGTTGTGGCATTTACAGGCATGAAAGACTCTTCTAAGTGGCACCTGGTGTAGCCATTCTGTACTAACACAGTCTAATGTGCTTCTTACACTTCGTAACAACAGAGAAGTTATTTTTATATCCCTATATGCCAACATAAAGTTTTGAGCATGTGTGGCCAGCAAAATATGTCCCTCTAGCTATTCAGCTGTCATTCCTGAATTACTCATGCTAAGTGGCATTAATGGTGATTGTGGCAGTAGAACTAACCAAGTCATCCATCCATCCATCCATCCATGCGCAAACCTTAACTGTCAAAGAATAAATAAACCAGCAAATGGGAATGCACAACTATTTTCTTCTCATCAAGTTATATAAACACTTGGATCTCTATTTCATTCCTGTCAGTGACTTTGTGCCAACATACACATTCTACATTTCAGCAATAATCCCCTGTGTCTGTGTTACTCCACTTTAGTAGTACCCTTGTGAAAAATATTTACTGCCTTGTGTCTGCTTGTAACCTATGTAATCTGAAGTAGTTACTTCATTTGCTCTGCAACCTGTGGGTATCGGATCCGATCTCGGTCCGAGCCGGCAGCTTTCCAAGCTACAAGATCCGAGCTCCTAGCTCCTCCCCCTACCCATAATCCCCTGCTATGTGCTACATTACCCCAGATCGTTTTTTGCCGTGGCTGAAGCAGCTACGTTTGAAGAGCTCCTTGGCTTTTGGTGAGATTGAACCTTTTCTTTTTTCTGTCAAAAAAAAAATCTTTTTTCTAGTTGTGAGAGTGTGTAGTTCCTGGGGTTAGTTAGCTATAGTGTAGTTTAGTTAGATATCTTTGTTTTCCCTTTCTAACTAGTTTTTCTGGTAGTTCCCGCCTTTCACCCTCCTTCCCTCTTAGTGTTTGGGTGTGTTCTTAGTGCGAGTGGTGTTATGGCTGAAGGGCCTAAGGCGGTGTTCTCGAAATGTACTGAGTGTGGCCATAAGCTTTGCCGGTGGATGGCCACACTCAGTGCGTTTTATGCTTGGGGGTGGCCCACTTGTCATCGGCCTGCACAATCTGCGCGGCCTTTAATCCCCGAGCTCTCAGGGACACGAAGAACAAGCTGATCCTGGCGGGCTTGTTGCCTCAGGAATCAGCTTCTTCTTTCTCCCCCTCTCAGGCACAGGCTGTCTTGGCCCTCGTGCCTTCTGTGCCCCCGACTCAACCTGGGACTCAACCTCCCTCTTTGGTTGTGAGTTCGGGGGATTCAGGTACCTCCACTACGGTGGAGAAAAGGCATAAGGACAAGGGACATAAGTCCCACAAAAGGCGGGCTGAGACTCAACCCTCAGCCCCGCCGTCTAAACTGGCTAGGTCTCCCTCGAGGGTCTCCGGATCCCCCATCTTGGCTCTGTTTGCCTCGTTTTTCTCCGGAGCTGGAGGAAGAGGATCGGTCTCCCTCAAGGTCATTGAAGCGGCCCTCCCGGCCCGCCTCGACGACTTCTTCAAGATCAACTAGAAGCATCACTGAAGCGGATATAGATCGGATGATGCGCCGATTCATCCAGACCCAGATGCAGATGGGGGTGCTCTTGGCTCCCCCCCTGGGGGGGAGCGCGACCCCCATGTTTGCTTCGATTACTCCTTCTCCGACCCGTTTTCGGGTCTCGGGAGTTATCGGATCTGGGCCCCTTCGGAACCAGGGATTCGTCGGCGCCGATAGCTCCGGTCGCTTCAACGCCGACTGTGCCTTCGAGTCTGTCGGATCCGAGCTCTCAGGGCTGAGCATCGGATCCATGGGAGCTGGTGTGTCTTTGGCTCCGTTGGGTTCGGAGCACACCTCTCTCTCAGCTCCGGCTGCATCGGCTCTGACCCTGATCCCTACCTCGGAGCCGAGGAGATTGCTCTCGGAGACTGGCGAGAGTAGCTCTCCTTTGGCTTTTGAGGTTGTGGAGAGGGTACTATCGAGGAGCTCCAGGTCCTCGGTTCGGGCGTTGGATCCTCCCGTACCCCCGCTGTATGTGGGTCTATCCTCCATCATCCGATCATCGGGACAGCCTGCTCAAGCCATCCAGTTGGTTTCCTTGGAGGAACAGGTCCCCGTTGACGAGCCCTCTTCGGACAGTCCCACCGAGGAGGTCCCTTGTAAATGTCGGTGCAAGAGGAGGCACCTGGACTCCGCTGAGTCCGTTACAACCGACACGGATTTAGATGAAGGGGAAGGTTCCCCAAGGTCACCCCCCGAGGATGTCTCCTTCGGAGTCATCATGGAAATGTTGCGTATTAGAGGGGGGTGGTCTGCCCAAAAACCTTCCGCGGATGAATCCGTGTTCCTGGATGCATTTGAGGCAGGCCCTTCTACCTCCTGGGTGTCCCCCCCGGCTGACCCCCTGGTAGACCTAATTACTACCGGGGCATGGAAGGAGCCCGACAACGTGGAGCCTATCCCGAAGTGACTCAATAAGATCCTTTAGCCTCCCAGTGGATAGATAGTCTTGGGCCAAGGGAACCCCCTTGGATGCCATGTTAGTGGCGGCTGCAACCAAGAGAGAACTCACACAGGAGAGTTCTTCGGTTCCCCCGCCAGATAAGGAATCTCGGGCACTGGACCGCATTGGGAAGCGGATGTTTATTTCAGCAACCTTTTCTATAAGGGCGCTGAACTATATGGCACATACCATTAGGCTGCAACGAGACTTAATTAAGGAATACGCTGCAGACCCCCCGGAGTCCATGTTGGTCGAGGACAAAAAAGTGTTCTCGACTCGTATGGCCACTCTGAAATCCATCTCTAACACGTCCATGCGTCTACTCTCCCATGCCACGGAGGGAGCCGCTAGGGCTGGCAGAGCCGGTGTCGTCTTGCGATGTCACTCCTGGCTCCGTCTTTGCGATTTCGCGGATCCCTTCAAGGTGTCCTTCGTGAATGCACCCTTTGACGGATCTTCGCTCTTCGGCAAGACAGTTCGCGAGACGCTGGTCCAAAGCGAAAAGGATGGGAAGACGCTGTCTGCCATCGGGGTCCGCTTCTCTAATCCCCAACTATCCTTTTCTAGGAATCAGAGGGGACAAAAAAAGCTGTGGTTCCGTAAGTCCCAGCAATCCCATCCAGCTTTGGACCCCTCGTCCTCTAGAGGCAGAGGAGGACAAGGAGGACGCCGGCCCAGAGGCAGAGGGGGACCGCGTAACTTCGGGTCCAGGGATCCCTTCCCGGATAGACCCGCTCAGCAGGCCTGAGGGCTTACCCGGCTGTCCCTCTCTGGAGGCAGTCGGGGGGCAGTTGTCGGAGCACCTGTCAAACTGGGAGTCCATTACGACAGATCAATGGGTGCTCTGCATCATATCCAGAGGTTATACCATCCCCTTCATAAACCACCCTCCCTCGACCAGACACCTCCCCGATGTTCCACCCGATCGAAGGGAGGCAGCAGCTTCAGAAGTCCTGAAGTTGCTAGAAAAAAGAACCATCCAGCCCGTCCCCCCAGACCAGTCCAGATTGGGTTATTACTCCAGGTTCTTTTTAGTGCCAAAAAAGACGGGGGACCTAAGACCCATTCTAGACCTCTCTGCTTTGAACCTGTTCATTCCCAAAGAAAAATTCCGGATGGTCACCCTCCAATCTATTCTCCCCCTTCTGTGGCAGAATGACTGGATGTGCTCTATAGACCTCAAGGATGCGTACTACCACATCTTGATGGACAGACGATCCAGAAGGTTTCTCCGCTTCCAGCTGGGAGCCAGTCATTACCAGTTCAGGGTTCTCCCGTTCGGCCTCACCTCAGCCCCCAGGGTGTTCACCAAGGTCATGGCAGTGGTTGCAGCCCATCTGAGACTTCAGGGCATTCAGGTCTTCCCGTACCTAGACGACTGGCTCCTTACTGCCACCAACAGGCATCAGCTCTGCGTGGCAAGAGATTATACTCTGACCCTTGCCCAGAACTTAGGCATCTCTGTAAACCTCCAGAAATCCTCTCTTTGCCCCGTACAGGTCCTGGAGTTCATAGGGGCCAAGTTAGATACCCGCATCTCTCGAGCTATGCTAACTGCGGACAGGCTGAACAGCTTGTCGTTTCAGGTGCTAATTCTTCTTCAAAGTCCGGCCCCGGTGGCGGAATTAGTCCTGAGGGCACTAGGATCTATGGCAGCAGCAATCAGTCTCTTCCTTCACACGCGTCTGCGGATGAGGATTCTGCAGTGGCCCCTTTAAGTTCAGTGGTCCCTTCTTTGGTGGCTCCACGCCCTAGAGCTGAGGGAAGGGAGGTCCTTTGTTGTCCCTCCCCCCAAGCCACGCTGACCATGGATGCTTCTCGCCTCGGGTGGGGGGGCATTGTTTGGGCAGAACCAGACCGCTTTGCATATCAATGTCCTAGAGATGAGGGCGGTGCTTCTAGCGTTGCAAGCTCTCCACGACCTTCTACCTGTGGGGACTATTGCAATCCAGACAGACAACATGTCAGTTGTCTGGTACATAAACAAGCAAGGTAGGAACCAGGTCCTACCCCCTTTGCCGGGAGGCTATGAGAGTGTGGGAATGGGCGATATCCACCAACCGTTTTCTGGTAGCAACGCACATTCCGGGTCAGTCCAACATTTTGGTGGACAAACCGAGCAGAGTGATTCTCACTCCGTACGAGTGGTCTCTCAGTCCATCAGTTGCGAAGAAGATCTTCCGCAAATGGGGTTGGCCTTGCTGCAATTTTTTTGCTTCTCCCTTAAACACAAAATGCAGCGAGTACTTCACAATACTTCCCCCCCGAAGGGGAGAACCCCAGAGATGCTCTAGTCCATGCTTGGCCACCCGGTCTACTTTATGCTTATCCCCCCCTTCCGCTCATGACAAAGTTCATACAGAAAGCCCATCGGTTGGGGAGCAGAGTTATCCTCATAGCTCCATTCTGGCCTCGCCAGATCTGGTTCCCTTACCTGCAGTCTCGCAGTGTATCTCCGCCATGGATACTGGATCCCATTCCAGACCTGATTTCACATCCGGCGGGATACCAACCCCCAAACCTGGTGAACCTCAAGCTTGCGGCTTGGTTGCTCCAGTTCCACTGATGGCTAGGACTCCTGGTATCTCATCTCCTGTTAAGGCCATTCTAGTCGCAGCACATAAGCCGACTACTAGGAAAATTTACTACAGCAAATGGAAACGTTTCTCTGTCTGGGCTAAAGATAGAGGCCTGGATCCATTTACAGTTCCTATTCCTACTATTCTAGACTTCCTGTCACTGATATTTAGACAAGGAGCAAGTGCTTCTACAGTTAAAGTGCAATTGGCAGCCATCTCCCATTTCCATGTGGGAGACGGACTAGGATCTTTGGCTTCTACGAGATTATGTAAAACCTTCTTGCAGGGCATTTTCCTCTTGAAGCCTCCGGTGAAAGTTGTGGTGCCTCCATGGGATTTGACCTTAGTTTTACAAGCCTTGACAGGCCCACCCTTTGAACCCGCGGCTTCGATTCCATTAAAATTCTTGTCCTGGAAAACAGCCTTTTTGGTGGCCATTACTTCAGCCAAAAGGGTGTCAGAACTTCAAGCTTTATGTATGAAGCATCCTTATCTCATTTTTCACAAGGATAGAGTGTTCCTCAGGACTAATCCATCGTTCTTACCTAAGGTGGCTTCGGAGTCAAATATCAATCAATCAATAAATTTACCCGTGTTCTTCCCAAATTTTCAGAATAGAGGAGAATACAAATTGCATAAATTGGATGTGCACAGACAACTGCGTTTTTACCTGCACAGGACTAAAGATTTTCGCAAGTCGGACCAGTTGTTCATGTCATTTGCTAAATCGGCCATGGATAAGGCCATTTCCAAAGTGACTGTAGCAAATTGGATTTGTCAATGCATAGTTCACGGGTACTTATCCGCAGGCAAACCGGTTCCTACCGGAATTCACGCTCACTCTACAAGGGCTGTGGCCACCTCTGCAGCCTTCTGGTCCAGGATCCCCTTGGATGACATATGCTCAGCAGTGACCTGGTCCTCTTCACATACGCTTATTTCTCATTATAAGTTGGATATGGTATCGAGAGGTAGGGCTTCCTTTGGTTCTGTGGTGCTTCGGAATATCCTTCCATAAGACCGCCCAGGGTTTTTCCCTAGGTAGCTGGGGACTCTGTCCCACAGGTTGCAGAACAAATTAAGTAACTACTTCAGATAAAGAAGTTATGTACTCACCATAACGTTCCATCTGAGTAGGTACTTCATTTGTCTGCAACCGACCCCCTCCTGCCATCCCCCGAACCTTTCGGGATTCCTGATCACCAAAGAAATCTTTGTTCTGCTTTAGGACAGTTATCTGGTGTTACTTCCACTATCGAGGGTAGGAGTTGTGTAAGAGGCAAAAAATTCGATATGAGGTAATGTAGCACATAGCAGGGGATTATGGGTAGGGGGAGGAGCTAGGAGCTCGGATCTTGTAGCTTGGAAAGCTGCCGGCTCAGATCCGAGATCGGATCCGATACCCACAGGTTGCAGACAAATGAAGTACCTACTCAGATGGAACGTTATGGTGAGTACATAACTTCTTTTTCATTGTCATTCTCTTCAGTGGTTTACTTCTGCTATTCAGAAAATGCAGCTGTCAGTGGCACCTTATGGTAGTCAATCTAAAGCCACTGTATCATTTCATCTTTTCATATTTGCAAGAAGTCCGCAAGCATTCCTCATCTGTAGAGTTAACACTTCAATAGTGCAAAACTCTTCTTGAGATTTAAAGACATTTTGGCCTTGTTTAAAAACACTCAAGTCCTAGTAAAGGTAAAATGTCCCACCCATTTCTCCTTACTCAAGTCCTAGTAAAGGTAAAATTTCCCATCCATTCCCTCATGTTCTTAACAGTGTTTTAGCTTTCCTTCAAAAACACAGTTCCTTTAAATAATGAAATTACAGATACAACAATGTAAGAGCAGCTCACAATTAACAAGTCATGCAATTATCTCCAAACTATGTAAACAGACATTAACTATAATTTTCAGTAGTAGCATTTCTGAAAACATCATCTCACAACCTTTGAAACAACCTTTAATGCTGTGTCTTCACAAAAGTGTAACATGGCTGCTTTTGTAAATCATTCATCTAAGTGCAGTTTTCAAAGTAATTTTATAACAACTTCAAGCAAAAAATACAGTTGTATAACTATCTGCATTTGCTTATCAATTTCAGCAAATTACTGCTTTGTCTACAGATTAAACTCATGTCTCAAATGCACTACTGACTTTGGCAACAACCTGTAACAAAAATAACAGTGATGTTGCTTGACAGAGTTTTACAACAAATAACGTCTTTTCTACAGCAGAAACTTATGTCTTGGTTAAATGAGCCTTGTCCTTACCGTATATCTATTGCTTTTCCAAACTAATTACAGACCCTTTTCAGTTAATTGCATAGCTTCTGTTTGCATTCCTCATTTTTGAGGGAAAAGATAATTCTGTTGACAAATCTGATTTTTCAAAATTTTAATTTTGTCATTAAAAGGGAAGTATATATGTATGTTTAGGTCATCCAGTGCACCCATTACAGTGACACTTGATATCTATTTGTCTCATTCCATTTGTATTTTATCCAAAGAAGAGATTAATCAGCCCCCTCCAAATTAAAGCATCAGTGCTGTATACAGTCACCAGTACCCTGCCTGCATCCCTGATTGGACCCAGGGAGCAATTCAGAATGGTACACTGCACTTTTCCAGCTCACATTCCTGTTTTCTCACTTGTCTGCCATTTTCCATGCTTCAGAGCTACCTCTCACTATCATTGCCATATTGCACCTTCTTTGATGTTCCCACAGAGGGGCCTACCTATTGATTCTGGCTACTACTGTTGCCTACCAAATTCTTCATTCATACATACAAGCCCTGCACCTCTGCTTGCATAGAACTCCATTAATTCAACTTAAATTCACTTGCTTCATTTATGACCATTGTGCCGTCATCCCCAACACCATTCTTCTACATCAACTCACAGTACCAAAACTGACTGCAGTTATGTTTCTACCTCCTCTTCTTCCATACCCAAGCTATCGGAATCTTGACTCATACTGGCATGTACAGTAACCCTAGCCTCTCCTCTCTAAAAATTTGCAGTCTCTATCCTGCCTTTTCCCAGCTAGTTCCTCACAGAAATGGTGCCTTTCATAGCTAGTAGACAAATCCATGAAATCAACCCAGATGCCAGTTCTTAAGAAACAAACCAGCAAAAGCATCAGATGCTCCACCAGGAAAACAAGTTTATTGTAACTAATGCAGTTGAATGATTTTGTCATCACTGTTGAGGGATCCAGTTTAATTTGCAAAATTATTTCTTCCCTTTCAGTTTTAACATTGCAAGGACCAGCCCTTACTAACACGTCTACCTTGAAACAACAAAAAAAAAATCCCCACTAACTTCTTAAAATTATTACATATACAAGAATGTTTGAACAAAGCATTAGTAGCATTTCTCTTCCTGATATCAAAGCAGTGTTCATTAATCCTTTCCCTTAATGGACATTCTAGCTTCTCAACATATGTCACATGATACATGGACAGAGCAAGATTGGTGCAATTTAATCTACCCATACATGTAACAACTGTATCGTATAACTATAGTACTGGTGATATCAAGAATATATCAGTACTAACTGTACCTTCCCGACTTGGATATTTTCAAGTGTAACACAGAAGTGACAGAAGTTCTTTGTACTATCTGCATAATGTTTGTGCCTTTCATGAATACAAATTTGGTGCATTGCCAAAAAAATTGGAAAAACAAACTAAATGCCTTAACCTAATTATTTTTAACATTGTAACAGATGTCACTGTTATCAGTAATGAAAGTTGTAATTGAAGCAAAAATCTGAAAAAAAAATATTTTATATAGTGAAATATGAATCTGTCACCATATGTTTATTCTCGCATTTACATACTTCCTTAACAGTAACTGCTAGCTGATGAATGATATTGGTTCTATAACTTCTGTTTAACAGCATACCTTTAAGAACATGCATTTCCTCTGAAAATAGATTGTCATTGATAATAATCATTGCCTATCTGAATTTTTCTACTTTAACCAAGCCTTGCTTTTGAAGTTATGGGTGACAGCTAGATTGATGCAAATATGTGTTAAAAACATTGGATTATGAAAAATAGAAGACTGATAACTGTTTTTTTCCCCAAATCTTTCCAAACTAAAGTGTAGATAATGAATTTCACTTGGATACAAATGATATGTAAATTTCAGAAGGTCCATAGTACCTTCAAAAAAATGAAAACGTGTTCTGACTGCACCAATGAACTGGACCACAACATAAAAATGGTTGTTATCTTAGATATAGACTCATAAGCGATGCGTATGCACTTTTTAATATATACTGTTTATCCCATAATGTAAGAACTAAATTCACATAAATGGGTACAACTGCTGCATCAACTGACATTCTTATACGCTGCCAATAGTATTTATCCTCAAAATACATAAAATTGTTCCTTTAAGTAATATCTGTAAAACACTTGATGTCTCAACTCCTATGCTGAAATGTTGCTATAATAATACTTCATGAAGGAGGAATGTAAACAAGCTTCTAGTATTGGCAGTCACAAATAAATATCAGAAAATTCCACTGTAGCCAATAAACTTAAAAAGTGACAAGAATCTTTAAACAAATGAGAATATAAATTTAATGCCCCTTTTAAATGTTGACATATGAAAAATAGTCAAAAGTTCTGTGATAGAAATGGGTTCTATATCATGTCATCAAAGATGTACATCATTGAATGGTATTTCATCGGAAATGCCATTCATCGAACTCCCACGCACCCTGCTAATTACATATACCAACTACGGGTTTGCACTACAGTGGGGAAAGAGCAAATTTCCTGATCCCCACAGTAATGTGATCTCAGTCAGAATGGTTTGACTAATGACATCTTCGCTGAAATGCCATTCAAAATGCCATTCGATGATGTAACTCTTCAATGAAATAATAGGGACTTGATAGAAACATATGCGGACACTATTGGTCTAAGTGATTGATTTGTCATATTTCTGTGTATAGGACTAGGAACATTTAAAAATTTAAACAACTCGCAGAAAAATAACGTTGGTATAGTAAGTTCTGGAATATGTCCTTAATTTGAGCATAAGTAATAATAATAATCTCATCAATAGAGACATCCTCATTGAAGTCACTATTATTCAATAAAACATTTTAGCAGATAAACCAATGAGCTCATGATGACAAGTCCACCATCTTTGTTAGGTTTCATCACTCTAATGGACTTGTTGTTAGAAAAATGTTGTAGAGTAACACATTCTTTGCTAAGTTATAAAACCTTCAGTTATACTTGCTGATATAACTGTCTCATACTTCTTTCAGTTGAGGTCACAAAAGGTTTGAACTACTGGATGCAATGATAGATTAAAACATCTGGCATGTTTGAATTCTAAAGGAATGCAGCCATAGTTGTTAAGAAATTTCAACTTGTGTGTTGATAATTTTAAATCTATCAATAAAGAAGGCACATTTGCTGATTCAGAAGATACACAAGTCATTTCTTGCTTAAGTAAATCCATGTTGATTCTTTCAACACAAGAATCAATCAAATTATAAATAGCAAAATTACCATCTGTCAAAATGTTAAGACTACCTTGTTCTGAAATTTCATTTGATGAGTACAGTGTGCTACATTCCTTTGCTGATTCCCCCTACACCATTGAAACTGTGGTGACCAATAGTGCTGCACCTGGTTGAATGTACTCACTTGCTGATTTGTCTTTTTGGCCAGCCATTGTGACCTCCTGAGTAGGGGTGTGTCTAAAAAATCATTATCACAATTGCTGCCATCTCTTGAAAATGTATCAACTACGGAATCAGCCAGTGTACCATTTGTAGAATTAACACTATTGTTACTCCTAGATGGTTTGGGATTTGCACATCTAACCTCATAGTTTATTTTTTCTCTTTTCAAGTTTTTAGACTTCTGTTCATATATTTTTCTATGTGAGTCCACTTTAGAAAAAAATGTCACTATATTGAGTTTTATAAGAATCCAAAATCAAATCCAGTGTTGATCCTTGTAAAGTCAACCTTGAAATAGAAGAATTAATTTGGCATGTGAAGTTAGATGCCTCATCATTTCCAGGCATTAATTAATTGATTTCTGTTTTATCTGTTCTAAAAATTAGTTTTTTAAACATTTATTTAAATATATTCAATCAGTTTCATTTTGTTCATTTTGTATTATGTAATGGTATTGGATGTTAAGTAGGTCAAACGATTGACTAAGGTTTTAAACTGGGTGTGTTTTTTACATCTGCAATTTTGAAGAAGTCCACTGTTAATATGGGTGGACAAAAATGCGCTACTGTATTAGTTACAATAAATATCACCAGATGGAGCATTTAGAATTTTCATTGGTTTGTGCCTCTAGTAGCTCCCAAATATCTTTGCATTCCTGTCATAAATTCAGAATTCTTCCTTCTTGCTCTTGACAATTCCATCATTGATCAGGTTGCATAAAATCTTTCTTGCAAGAATTACCTGCCTTCTTATAACACCTATGAACTAACTGCTCCTGTCAATAAGCCTCCCATGCCATCACAATTCCTTTCATGTAATTAACTCAGCCTCCATTTTCCCATAAAATGACTGACTCCAAATATCGAGACCTTTAGTAAGCACCTTCATTCTTATCCCCTCTTCCAGATGTCCCTTCCCATAGCCTATCTGTAATTCTCAGTTTGTTCTCCCATTCCCTCTGCCTTATCTCCCCCTGCCTTCTGTTGTTCTGTCCCTTCAACGTGTCTTTAAACCATCTCATCACACCTTCTCAACTCCCCTGTCCCCCATTGTTGCTGTGTACTTTCTGCCATGCCCATTCTGCACAACCTCTACTCTTTCTCTGAATGTACATTAGGATAAATCTTCACCCACCCTGTCATGATCTCCCATCTTTTCTGCCTAGCAAAACATGTGAATGATTGATAATACATCACTGACATCTACAGTCTGTGTCCCCCCAGGTTCCCACTAATTAATAATATATTTCAACAATAAACCTGCTTACATTTGTCTCTTGTAAAAATAAACTACATCTCTGGTTATAGGTTATCCTTCACAGTAACTGAGCAGTCTTTTAAGTCCTTCCCTGTATCAAAGGGTTATTTTGTTGGAAATCCAAAAACAAAATTAGAAGCTCACAAATGTAGTTTCTCAGTATATAAGTGCTCAGTAATCAAGCAAACACAAAAACAGCCCAGCACTGAAAAATAAACACCCCATCACTCAAATGCAGTGCAATTGATTTAATTTTTGCTCATCTCACAGATTAAGCTGTTTCAGCACAGAGCTTTTATATTAGTATCTCTCTTGCCAGATTGTGCTTTTGCCGGAAGTTATTCACTTCGGCATTGTGCAATCTGAGTGGAGGTTATATTAGGTAAGGACATGAATGAGGTGAAACCACTGCATGGGAGAGTTGGGGAGAGCTGCTTGCCTTCCTCTTCACTGCACGGTGCTGTGCTTAATTTATTTGTGATAGACTTCTGACAAAAAATTTCTAAGTAAAAATGGTCTTGAAATGTATTGTAACCATCCTCCAAATATCTCTCAGCCTACATCTTGTCATCCTATTCTTCAGTGTCCTCTGACTGATATGTTCTGCTCCTATCAAAAAGTTCACCAGCACACATCTCTCACTGCAGCTTTCCTCCGTCTTTTCTACAGGCCCTTCCTATCCATTGTTAGGTCACCTCATTTTTACCCCTTTACCTAACCCTCACAAAGCCTCAGAACTACAACTAAACTTCCACATTTCCCTATTCTTTACTTTAGTCATAGATTTATAGATGTATACTAACCTAGCCATGCAACCCAAATGTGACTTACAATTTTGATTTATATAGGGAGTGATTTACTGACTGCCTGTGTCCATTAGAGACTAAAACATTTTAACTGCTTGTATCTTACTATCCATATCCATATAACAAAGCTTCCATTTTCTAAGGTTTTATATTATCTTTTGTTTAGTCTCTTCCCACATATCCCTAGCTGCCACACTTGAATAATTTGTAATCCATATTCCTAAATATTTCTTTTTATCATATCCCCACAAACATGGGTTTTCTTGAACCAGTTCATGTGTGGGTACATAATTTACAGCTATTGTCTTTGTTTCAGCTTCATTCATTTTGTATCTTGAAAAGATTTTAAACTGCCTCAAAATGTTCCACAACACGGTAATGCCTTTTTTTGGCTTTGTCAAGTACAAAATAGTATCATCTGCAAATAAAGCCAGCTTTTCTTGCCTACCATACCAATTATATCCTTGAATTTCCAAGTACCTTATTTTCTTTGCCAGTGGTTCTAAATATAATGCAAATAATAAAGGGGAAAGAGGACACCCCTGCCTGGTTCTTCTGTTGAAGCAGAAATTATCATACAGAACCCCGCTAACTTCAATTTTTGCCTCCAACCACTTATATTCTCCTAATCAACCTTATATTTTTTTTTCAGGAAATGCAAATGCTTTCATTGCCCTGCTCATAAAGTCCCAGCTTACTCTGTCAAATACTTTCTCTGCATCAAAACCCACCAACAGGAATGGCATTTTATTGCATTATGTTTTCCTCTGGATCATCAGTGTTCTGTTAATGTTGTCAAATGTTTGCCTCCCCTCCACAAAACCACAGTGATCTATATCTATCAATTTTGGCATTACTTTTGCCATTCTTTTAGCCATTATAGACATGAACACTTTATAATCATGGTTTAGTATTGAAATGGGCCTGTATGAAGCTGGATCTGATGTATCCGTACCTTCTTTAAGTATTACAGCTACCATTGCTTTCTTCCAGGATGGTGGTAATTCTCTTCCTCTTAAGATATTGTTAAACAAAACTTTCCAGATCTTTATCAGTTTTTTTTCCTCCTAGCTTCCAAGCTTCCACAGGAATACCATCTATTCCTGGGGACTTTCCTGTAGGTTGGTTATACATCACAATTTTTATCTCATCTCCTCCTGTCCTAATTGTTAGTAATTGAGCCTCATCTATGGTGGATATAAAAAGTGTACACACCCCTGTTAAAATGCGAGGGTTTTGTGATATAAAAAAAATGAGACCACAATAAATAATTTCAAAATATTTCCCGCCTTCAGTGTGACCTATAACCTGTACAATTCAGTTGAAAAACAAACAAATCTGTTATGGGAAAAAAATGAAAAACGTACGATAAGCTGGTTGCATAAGTGTGCACACCCTTAAACTAATACTTTGTTGAAGCACCTTTTGATTCAATTACAGCATTCAGTCTTCTTGGGCAGGAGTCTATCAGCATGGCACATCTTGACTTGGCAATATTTGTCCACTCTTCCTTGCAAAACAGCTCCAAATATGTCAAATTGGGAGGGCATTTCTTGTGTGCAGCCCATTTCGGGTTACCTCACAGATTTTCTATTGGATTTAGGTCTGGACTCTGGATGGGCCATTCCAAAACTTTAATTTTCTTCAGGTGAAGCCACTCTTTTGTTGATTTGGATGCATGCTTGGGGTCATTGTTGTTTTGAAAGGTGAAATTCCTCTTTATGTTCTGCTTTCTAGCAGACGCCTGAAGGATTTGGGCCAAAAGTGACTGGTATTTGTAACTGTTCATAATTCCCTCCATCTTGACTAAAGCCCCAGTTCCAGCTGAAGAACAGCAAACCCAAAGCATGATACTGCCAACACCATGCTTCACCACGAGGATGGTGTTCTTTTGGAGATGCGAAGTGTTGTTTATGTGCCAAACATACCTTTTCCAATTGTGGCCAAAAAGTTCAACCTCGGTCTCCTCAGACCATAACACATTTTCCCACATGCTTTTGGGAGACTTGATGTATTGTTTTGCAAATTTTAGCCAGGTCTGGATACTTTTCTATGTAAGAAAAGGCTTTTCTATCTTGCAACACTACCCCATAGTCCAGACATATTGAGAATATGGGAGATTGTTTTCACATGTAGTACACAACCAGTACTTGCCAGAAAGTCATGCATCTCCTTCAGTGTTGCTGTAGGTTTCTTGTCAGCCTCCCTGACCATTTTTCATCTTGTCTTTTCATAAATATTGGAGGGACATCCAGTTCTTTGTAGCATCACTGTTCCATATTTTCTCCACTTTTTGATGACTGTCTTCACTGTGTTCCATGGTATAGCCAATGCTGTGGAAACTTTTTTGTACCCTTCTCTGGAATGATACCTTTCAACAATGAGATCCCTTTGATGCTTTGTAAGCTGTCTGCGAACCATGGCTTTTGCTGTAGCAGGCACATTAGCCTAGCAGACACCAATGAACCTATGTCAGAAAATTCCTACTAGGACAGATGAACTTTAATTGGGGTTAATCAGAGTCTCTTTAATTGATGGCAGGTGTATACCCAAGAAGACTGAATGTTGTAATTAAATCAAAAGGTGCTCCAACAAAGTATTAGTTTAAGAGTGTACAAACTTATGCAACCAGCTTCTGTACTTTTTTATTTTTTATATTTTCCCCTAACAGATTCATTTTTTAATTGAATTGTACAGGTTATAGGTCACATTAAAGGTGGGAGACATTTTGAAATGATTTATTGTGGTCTCATTTTTTTATATCACAAAAACCTGGCATTTTAACAGGGGTGTGTACACTTTTATATCCACTGTACCTCTAACCTTGGCATATTTAATTCTTCCATAAAATTTCCATTTGTATCTTTTCTTGATTTTCATATTTCTCTGCTGTATAAAGACTCTCATAGAATTTCCAAAATATTTCTAATACCCCTACAACACCTCTTGTTACCTTCTTTGTTATAGGCTCCCTAAGTTTGGTGACAACCCTTTGTACTTTCTGTTGCTGGAGTCATTGTGCTAAAAGTTTTTGTTCTCTAGTGTTATTATCAAAAAACAGTTGCTTAAAAGAAATATTTCTAAGTTTGTGCATATTATTGAGGTAATCCCTTATTTTCTGCTTAACATTCTGCAGTTGATCCTCTTCTTGTTCTGTGAGATTCCCCCATTCTGCAATCCTTTATTTGTCAGTCCCTCTAAATAATTCTTGTTACTTCTTAACCATAGCTCCCTTTCTTTTATTTCCACCATATTTTTAAACTCCACCTTAATTTTATCCCACTCACTAGCTATATTTTCAGGCAATATATCTGTCCTCTAACAGCTCCTGAATAATCTCCACTACCCATTCCTTAAATTCCTCTCCTTTCAACAGATAGGTGGGAAATTGTCAGTGTATTATTTTTATTTTATTACCCTGTGTTTTTATTTTAGCTATTATTGGCACATGATCTGAAATAGTTATTGGGTGGGTATCAAGACCTTCAATTAAATGCACGTGTTCCTGTGAATTGTAAATTCTATCTAGCCTAGCCCAATTTTTATATATTGCAGAATAATATATAAATTCACTCCGAATTCCTGTTACTGAATTCACGTCTTCCATGCCAAATATTTTCATAAATTTCTTCAGAAATCTACCCTCCTTTGTTATATTTTCCATTATGTGCCCCTCAGACACCTCTTCACTGCTGCAAATCTAATTCCATTCCCCACCTATAAGTAATATTCCTTGCCAAAAAACGATTATTTCTCCCAGAATTTTCTTAAGCTCCATTATAGCAGTTTTAGGTGGAATGCAAATACATGCCAGTATAATCCTCCTCCCTTGCCATTAGCCCCTTAGCACTACAAATCTGCCTTATTATCCTGTTTATCTTCTATCACTATTGGAGCGCCTATTGCAATTAATATAAGTACTCTCTTTTCCTTTCTCCCAGGTATTCCACTGAATAACCATCCTGAAAACCTTTCTTTATCAAATTCATATGTTCAGTTCTTTCTAAGTGTGTCTCCTGTAACATAGCTATTTGTACTCTACATTTTAATATAATTCACTTCTCTTTCTTGTTTGTATTTATCTATGAGGCCATTTACATTTAAAGACATTAATGAAACATCATTGTATTAAAAAGTTATTATTCCCACCTTTTCTGTATTACACCTTTTTTGTTAAATGTCTAGTTACAGCTTTTGTGTTACATGCATACACTGTTTGGCGGGTTGAACTTTTATACATTTGTTTCTTGTCATATACATTTGAGCCTATGTCACATCTTATAAAAATTTTTGTTTTAGTGAAAGCCCTCAAAAAAAAAAAAAAAACACACACACACACACCAATACCCCCTAAAACCTATTAAAGGACAACCGCACCCTCAGACTCAAAAAACATATTTATTTCATCACGGTTTGGTGTTTCCTACATTTTAACAGCACTCTGGGACTATTTAGAGCTTTTTAGATATTTTTATATGCAATTTCTGACTGACCACATGGGGGCTGGCATTTTGAAATAATTCAGACTGTTTACTCTGCCTCTAAGTATCCCAGAATACATTGTTTGTCTCCAAAAAATTGCATCAGATCTGCCACATTTTCCTTTAAACTGCTGTCACTTCATTGACTTAACAGGCATTCACTGCTGTCTTAAAGTCCCCTACTTTTGGTTAAAATGTTATCCTTTTTCAATGACTACTTCAAACACAAGCAGTGGAAATGCTACAGAACAGAACTGAAAAGTGCATTTCATTGCTTTTGTTTCTTAGAAATGCTAACTTGCTTTCTTTTGTGAAGGCTGAAATCTAGTTCTTCAAGGCATCTCCCCTCCCAATTCACACCTACCTTCTCTAGCTGTCAAAGATCTAAGGGTAATTTGACCCATTATCTGCATGTGATTGACAGCTCACAGCAGGTGACTAGAGTAATGTACTGTTTTCTTGTCAGCCTTTCCTCCTTACAGCGGACACTTTTTTTTGTTGCACTCCTCCTGTCAAATTTAGAACCAAGCTACATAGCACTGGGAATAATCACCGTTTTGCAAAGCATCAAACTCCCACTTATTTTTCCTTCCCGTTTGATTAAATAGCTAACAAATGACACACTATAAACATGAAATATTTTACAGACTTGCATGACAGCACCAACATGCTTTTTTAAGACATAATTTAAAAAATTATGGTATTGCATACTACTTGTAATCTGATGTAGTGTTGTCGATTAATTGTGACAGACATCTGCTTCTTATGTAAAAACATGCAATTAATGGAAACGCATGGTTATTGCAAATTTATGCTCTTAGTTTTTGCAGCTGTTACTGTGCTTCTGCCTGTACTTTGTCACATATCGGTAGGGCAATGTAAAGCAATATGACAATACAAAAACAAAGTTTACAAAATTTAGAAATTACATCCAAAAATGAGACTCACCCACACTCACCCACTCACCTCACCACACTCACCCACTCCACCACACTCACTCACCACACTCAACTCATTCACTCACCACACTCACTCACACTCACTCACCACCCACCTCACTCACCACACTCACTCACCACCCTCACTCATGCTTACCCACACTCACTCACCACCCTCACCACACTCACTCACCCACCACACCCACTCACCAACCACACTCACTCACCCACATTCAACTCACTCACCCACCCACACTCACTCACCACACTCACCCACCACACTTCACTCACTCACCCACATTCACTCACCACCCAACACACTCACCACACTCACTCACCACCCAACACACTCACCACACTCACTCACCACCCAACACACTCACCACACTCACTCACCCACCCACACTCACTCACCACCCTCACTCATTCACCCACACTCACTCACCACCCTCACTCATTCACCAACATTCAACTCACCCACCCACACTCAACCACTCGCTCACCCACACCAACTCGCTCACCCACACTCAACCGCTCACCCACACTCAACCGCTCACTCACCACCCTCACTCACTCACCACCCTCACTCACCACCCACCTACACTCACTCACTACACTCACTCACCACGCACATACACTCGCTCACCCACCTACACTCGCTCACCCCCCCACACTCACTCAACTCACGCACTCACTCAACTCACGCACCACACTCACTCAACTCACACACCACACTCACTCAACTCACACACCACACTCACTCAACTCACACACCACACTGACGCAACTCACACACCACACTCACTCAACTCACAAACCACACTCATTCAACTCACACACTCACCCTTTCACACACATAACCACAAGTTTGTTTGGCAACACCAAGAATGACCCCAGGCTTTCGTCCGAGGAATGCACGAGTAATTATGTACTTTGGCTGTGCAGACATCAGAAACAGAAATACATGCCTATACAGATCTTGCACATCAAGCCGCTCCATTCAAATTGTACATGAAATGCACCCATTGAACAGTTTTCCACCTACAACATTATTAAAGTACTTTAATCCAACACTAGTGAGCCCTACTTTACACAGCCCAGTAAACCTGTCCACAGATTCAGCTTCTACAGCACAGTCCAATAAACTGTCTACTGTATATTAGTGTTAACACAGGAATTTCCAGTTCTTATCAGCATAACCACATACACAATCTTCCACCTCAGACCTTTCATAAAGGATGTTTTATTTTTAAACTTTCATCCTTCCCACTTTAGGGGTCTTACATAAATCCCAGCAAAAAGGAGACCTATAAACTGCAATCACCCTGATCCAAATCCATCCAAACATGGCTGCAAAACTAAAGGTGTTATGGTTTTGAGGGGAGGGTTAAGCAACCATGCCCAGACCACCTGGGAACAATCAAATTCTTCCTGTCTTTATAACTACACAGTTCCACAACCACAGGAAAAAAAAATACCCAGCAAAGGCACACCAGTACCTAATGGAATTAAATGACAATTCAGCACTAAATCATAAATCACAAAACAGACTTTATCAATTCAGTATATGAAGAACATACCAGTATAGTGTATTTAAAGTTACATCTAACTACTAGATTGTGCTGGGACAGCTTTAGAGATAAAAGTGGTTTTGTAAAATTCAGCAGATACTGGCAGAGTGCCCTTTATCACACAAATGTGCACAGACTTGCCCTTATCACACAGATGCGCGCACACTTGCCCCTTATCACACAGACACAAAGTTTGTTTGGCAACAGCTAAAATGATCCAAGGGCTTCTTCCTTCTGATAGCAGTCTGTTAACTATAGGTTCATAGGTTGGTACTAGGCTATCGGCCCTAGGGCTTATACAAGCCTAGCCATATCAATTCCCTGGCTATTACTTCCACACTATTTTCTACCCTGGACCCCTGTCTAGCAGGGTGAGTGACGTGATCCCTGGGGTTAATTTCTTTCTCCCATCCAATCGTCAATGTTCCGTTTGAAGAGGGCCAAAGAGGCGGTCTGCTTGACATGTATGGGCAAGTCTATTCCAGAGTCTGGGCAGTCTCTGAATCAGGAACCTATCCCTCCAGCATTTGTTTATTGTGATGACAAGGTTTAGATCCCTGGAGCGTGTAGCTCTGAGGGATTGGGATTTCTTTAAGTGTAGCATGTCCCAGAATGGGTACATGTTTTTTCCCAAAGGAATAACTATACATTTCTTGGCACTGAGCTTGAGCCCATGGCTCTGGCACCAAGCATCTGTTTCTGTAAGGCCCTTTTCTAGAGTATCCACAACATTTGGGGATTCAATAATGGCTCCCAGTTTGCAGTCATCTGTGAACTTTGTTAGCCAGAATCCCTTAGTGTTGGCCTGTACTTCAGAGAAGTAGATGCTAAACAAGAGCGGTCCCAGGACTGACCCCTGAGGTACTCTGACTTGTCAGAAGCTGGATTTGGAGTGGGCTACATTTACAGCGTGGGTTCTGTCAGTAAGCCAGTTGGCAACCCATTGAGTGACGTAGGGATTAATTCCCAGCTTAGTAAGCATTCATACACACACACACACTTGCCCCTTGCTTGCATTCACACACACACACACACTTGCCCCTTGCTTGCATTCACACACACACTTGCCCCTTGCTTGTATTCATGCACACACACACACACACACACACACACACACACACACACACACACACACACACACACTTGCACCTTGCTTGCATTCACACACACACACACACACACACACACACTTGCCTCTTGCTTGTAGTCACACACACACTTGCCCCTTGCTTGTATTTACACACACACACACACACACACACACACACACACACACACACACACACACACACACACACACACACTTGCCCCTTGCTTGCCTTCACACACACACACACACACACACACACACACACACACACACACACACACACACACACACACACACACACACACACTTGCTTGCATTCACACACACCCAGACACACAAACACACACAGCATTCACACACACACACACACACACACACACACACACACACACACACACACACACACACACACACACACACACACACACACACACACACACACACACACACACACACACACACACACACACACACACTTGCCCCTTGCTTGCATTCACACACACACACACACACACACACACACACACACACACACACACACACACACACACACACACACACACACACACACACACTTGCCCCTTGCTTGCATTCACACACACACACACACACACACACACACACACACACGCACACGTCCCTAGCTTACATTTACACACACACACACACACACACACACACACACACACACACACACACTTGCCCTTTGCTTTCATTCACGCACATACACACACACTTGCCCCTTGCTTGCATTCATGCACACACACACTTGTCCCTTGCTTGCATTCACGCACATACACACTCTTGCCCCTTGCTTGCATTCACACACACACACTTTCTCCTTCCTTGCATACACACACACACACACACACACACACACACACACACACACACACACACACACACACACACACACACACACACACACACACACACACACACACACACACACACACACTTGCCCCTTGCTTGCATTTACACACACACACTTGCTTGCTTCACACACACACACACACACACACACACACACACACACACACACACACTTGCTTGCATTCACACACACACACACACACACACACACACACACACACACACACACACACTTGCCTCTTGCTTGCATTCACACACACACACACACACACACACACATACACCCAGACACATGCACACTTGCCCCTTGCCTGTATTCACACACACACTTGTCCCTTGCTTGCATTCACACACACACACACACACACACACACACACACTTGCCCCTTGCTTGCATTCACACACACACACACACACACTTGCCTCTTGCTTGCATTCACACACACACACTTGCCTCTTGCTTGCATTCACACACACACACACACACACACACACACACACACACACACACACACACACACACACACACACACACACTTGCTTGCATTCAGATACACACACATGCACTTGTGGCTTTAAAACACAAGAACCAGTATGACGGACATAGTCCATGATACCTCACTGGACTATATGAAGAGGGACATGGAGCTCTCTGAATACATATGTCCCAGGTGGGTATGAATCTAGCCTTGAGTCGCATCCTACCTTCAGCAATGATTATACGACAGGACCAGCAAAAATGACCACCTTCAACAAATTGCTTAGTTTCTGGTGTCACAACAAGGGGATTCAATCTCTGACAGCTTGGGTAGACAAAACCAACAAGCCATTATGCTTTTCAAGAGATGGTTTGCACTTATCACCACTTGGCTTCTGAATATTGACAAAAACTTTATCACCATAGTGCCTTTTTTAGGATATGTCAAGTTAAGCCCGCCAACATAATAAAAATCAGTCAGAAATACCTAAAGGTGCTGCTTCTCAATGCTAGTAATTTAAATATAAAAAAAATATTACTTGGAAGCACTCCTTACCCTAGAAAATTCACACACATATATGCAGTCACAGAAACATAGTTCAGAACCATAGTAATCACTCTAGCTATTAAAGTCTACAGTGCCTTTCATACATTTTGATCCCCCTCAGCTCTGAATAAAACATATGGAGGAGGTGTTTCAATGTTTTTAAAGCACTAATACAATGCTATACTGGTCCAAAAACATGACTGAATTGAGCTGCTGCTTGCCCAACTAACCACAGGTGTGAACCCCTGTCATATCCTTGCATAATAGTGGTACTAAAAATAGACACAGGAATGTTTAGAGGAGATGCATTAAACACATTATAAAGCTAAACCAGGAGCAACATTAAACCATACAGCCCTGAAATCAAGTTAGTATCTAATCATACTGCCTATGCTGATAAAGCAATTTCAATGTCCATAACTGAAAAATCTGGCACGGTACAATTAACACCACTAAAGCTACTGATGTGTTACAGTAAGACAATCTAGCAGAGCTGAGCGAACGGTCAGTTCGTACAAGACCGGTGTTACTGCAAAATATCAATGCTAATAATACATATAAGTGGAAACAAATGGGTGCCGCTGATGAAATTACATAGTATTCTCCATTCATAATGAATGCTCCTGCTATGCTGACTCAGCAGAAAGTACAGTTGTGTACCTACCATAAATGTAGATGTTCAAGTGTATTCACTGTTGCAGTCATTACTCTTGGGTTATCCTGCTGGCAGGCTACCCGCAGTCGGCCTGAATTCCAAAGTCTTGGTCCGGCGTCGGTTGCTTTCACCTCTTCCCTGACGTCAGTGCGCCAGGGGTATAAAAGATGCAGCCAACGCCATTTTCTTCAGTTTTTCTTGCCCCAGATGTCAGGTGCCCCCAAAAGGGTAGGCTAAAAATTATGCCAATAAACATGCATGCACTAAGGTAATCATATCCTTCATCTACAAGCAAATACACCACATAGGTTATATAGAATAGAGTAGTACAGATAAGACCCAGCAAAAGAAAGGGGGATGGTGGGAGGGTAACCTGGACTGCAACAGTGAATACACTCGAACATCTACATTTATGGTAGGTACACAATGGTACTATGTTTATCGTGTTTCACTGTTGCAGTCATTACTCTTGGGTTGAATCCCAAAGCTGAGGATGGGTGGCTGGGGCTAAATAGGATTAGGAGAGGCTATGAGGCCCTGCAGAACTGCAGTGGCAAAGCCTGCTCTGGATTTAGAGTAGAGAGGTAAGTGGTAGTGCTTTGTAAAGGTGTGCACTAAACTCCAAGTTGCAGCCTCTAAGATGTCTTTGGTTGGTACTCCTCTGAGGAAGGCTGCTGCACAGGTTGAATGTGGCCTAATGTCCTTAGGCACTGATTTGCCATGTTGTGAATAGCAGAAACAAATGCAATGGCCTATCCATTTTGAAATAGTCTGTGTTGAGATAGTGTTTCCTTGTGATCCTGCAGCATATGCCACTAAAAGTTGCTCAGTCTTTCTGAAAGTTTTAGTTCTGTCCAAGTAGAAGTGTAGCTGTCTGTGTATGTCCAAAGAATGCAGAAGTCTCTCACTCTCACCCTTGTTCTGTGGGTTTGGATAAAAGGTAGGGAAGTGAATGGTTTGGTTAAGGGCCACACTGGACACCACCTTAGGCATAAATGTCGGGTTTGTCCTCAGAGAAACCCTGTCTGGATGGAAAATGATAAAAGGTTCCACAGCCATGAGTGCCTGTAACTCCAAGACTCATCTTGCGGAGGTTATTGCTAGGAGCAGAGCTGTTTTCCAGGATAAGAATTTTATATCAGCTGTTGAGGATGGCTCAAAAGGAGGCAGTGTGAGGTTTTCCAAGACATAATTGAGTTCCCATGCAGGTATTGGTGCTCTCCTTGGAGGTCTTATGTTTTTGGCCCCTCTGAGGTACTGCCTTATTAAAGAATGAGAAAAGATAGGTGGTTCTGTATTGTAATGGGTTGAAATGGAAGAGGCATGGATCTTAATTGATGAAAAGGATAGGCCTCTGTCCAACATCTCAGTTAAGTATTGTAAAATCTGAGGAATGTTTGCAACAAATGTGTCAATGCCTTGTGCCTGGTTCCAAGCACAGAATCTCTTCCATTTTTCTGCATAAGATTTTCTGGTACTGGGCCTCCTGGCCTCCAAAATAACATCCATCACAGCTTTGGGCACAGACATTGCCAACATCCTAGCTGACAGGTTCAGCGCAAACTCCCCCCTCCACCAAAAGGGAAAATATCTATCCCAGCAGAGTGCTGCCCCCCCAACATCTCAGATGCTCAGGTAAGAGCCGCCCTCTCCAAAGCAAAAAACACAGCATCAATGGGACCACATGATGTCCCGGGCTGCGTCCTACATGAACTCCAAGAAGAGCTAAACCCAAACATAAAACTACTGTTCAATCTCAGCCTTACTACAGGATATGTACCCAAAGAGTGGTGTGGGTCTGCAAAGCTATGCAAAGGATCATCATGGACCTCATAAAGATATTGGGGACCTACAGACACTGGATCCTACCCAGTTTGGCTTTGTTAAGGACAGATCCTGCCTCTTAAACCTGGTCGATTTTTTGAAACAGTCACCAAGGCCATTGACGAGGGGAAGGTGGTCCACACAGCCTACCTGGACCTCGCAAAAGCCTTCGATACAATACCCCTCTCGAGCATTATAGATAAGCTCACCAGCATAAATATAAACCCCTATGTCACTAGATGGGTTGCAAATTAGCTCTAGGACAGAACCCACATGGTTAGAATTGCTGAAGCCATGTCAGACTCCAAACCAGTTACAAGTGGCGTCCCACAAGGCTCAGTCCTGGGACCTCTCTTGTTCGGTATATATTTCTCGGAGGTACAGGCCAACACGGAAGGACTGTGGCTGACCAAGTTCGCAGATGACTGCAAACTGGGCACCATAATCGACTCTCCAGCCGACACAAGCATCCTCCAAAAGGGCCTCATAGAAACAGACAACTGGTGCCAGAGCCATGGCCTCAAGCTAAACGTCAAAAAGTGTATAGTCATCCCCTTTGGCAAAAACAAAGTGCCCACAGATTACCACATAGGTGGTAATCCATTAAGTACAGAAGAAGTAATTAGGGACAACTACGTGGCCAAAGTGGTTAGAAAAACATTTTATATAGCCCACCTAATCATGAAGGGATTCACATCTAGATCAGGGGAGGTCATCGTGCCTCTTTACTTATCCCTCATCAGGCCCATAATTGAGTACAATGCCCATTTTGGGTTGTACCTTACCAGACAACTGCAGCAACTGGAAAGACCCCAAAAGTACCTCACCAAGAGGATCAAAGGGCTCAAACAGATGCCATATGCTGCCTGGTTAAAGAAACTCCAGCTCCACTCAGTGGTACACCGCCTGCTCAGAGGCGATCTGTGCCTGACGTATGAAGCCATGTCCAACCCGGAATTAATGGACATGCTGCACCTCAGAAAATCCAAATCCCATCGAGCTATGCGCTCGAGAGACTTGAACCTCAGCACTCAAATAAATAGGACATGCTGGAGAGACAGATTTATAACCCAGAGGCTCCCTTCACTCTGGAATAAAATCCCAGTCCAGGTTAGGCAGAGTCCCTCATTGACTCTCTTCAAGAGGAATCTTGATGAGTGGATGGGAGAATGTAGGTTTACCCCGGGTATCACTTCTGTGTCACTGTTAGACAGAGGCACAGTATACTAACCTCGAAAAAGGGCATAGCAAAATTAATTTAAAATGGGTGGCGAAAGCCAAACACACTCTGGCTAGGCTTATAAATGCCCTAGGGCAGATAGCCTAGTATATACCTATGAACCTATGAGTGTTCTGAATGGCTACATTATCCACCATGCTGCCAGATGTAAGGTTCTGAGTTGGCTGTGCAGGATCTGATTGTTTTGTTGGGTCAGTAAGTGAGGAATTTAAGGCAATGTCCAGGCTGGACCTTGAGACAAGTTCTTTAGGATTGGGTACCAGTGCTGGCATGGCCAGTATCATTTTTGGCTTCTCTTGTCTGACCTTTAGGGGTACCTTGGGGAGGAGAGGCAGTGGAGGAAAGGCATATACTTTTAGGTTTTTCCAGCTGAAGGATAAGGCATCCACTTCCCATGCTTGTTTGTATTAAGTCCTTGTGCAGAATCTCTAGTAGTTGGCAGTTGTGAGGGGAGGCAAACAGATCTATGTCTGGGCATCCCCATTTCCTTGTTATCATGCTGAAAACTTGTGGATCCAGTTTCCACTCGTGGGGATCCATGAGGTTTTTGCTTAGTTCGTCTGCCAGAGTATTTATCTTTCCTGGCAGGAATTGTGCTTGCAGGTGAACTTGATAAGTCAATGCTGTGTCCCACAAAGTCATGGCTTGTCTGCAGAGGGGGTAGGAATGTGTGCCTCCCTGCTTGTTTATGTACCACATGACTGTAGTATTGTCCGTCTTTATCAGTAGTTGTCCTGGATGAAGTAGATCCTTGAAAGCTGTCAGGGCATTTTGAACAGCTAGCATCTCTTTCTGATTGATATGAAGATGCATCTGGCTTGGGCCATGTGCCCTGAATACATTTTTCTGCCATGTGGGCCCCCAGGCATAATCTGATGCATCCGTTGTTAGTGTCTGCCTGGCTGTGGGTAAAGTGAATGGCTGTCCCTTGTTGTGGTGACAGGCCTGTGCCCACCATCGAAACTCCTGTTGCAGGCAGGGAATGAGGGTAATTAATGTTTCCAGGCTGTGGCAATGTTGAGTCCAAACACATTTTAGATACCATTGTAGTTTCCTCATATGCAGTCTGGCATATGGAATTAGCAGGATGCAAGATGCCATGAAGCCCAAAGCCTGCAGAATTTTTCTTGTAGATAACTGGGTCTTTGTTGCCAACATTTTTGAAGTAAGAAGTCAGTTGCCTTTGTTTGCCTGGTGTGAGATAAGCCATCTGGGCAGTTGTATTTAAGCTTGCACCCAGGAATATTATCTCTTGAGAGAGTACTAGTTTTGATTTATTTTTGTTTACTGTGTACCCTAGGCAAATTAGTAATCTTTTTACAAATGCCAGATGCTTTAGTAGAATGTCCTGCTTGAATAAGGCAGTCATCCAAGTAAGGATATATTTGAATTCCTCTTTGTCTGCAAAATGCAATTACTGGTGCCAGGCATTTTGTGAAGACCCTGGGTGCAGTAGATAAGCCAAAGGGCAGTGCAGAGAATTGGTAGTGCATTGAGCCAGCTATGAATCTGAGGTATCTTTTGCAAGATTGTCTGATTGGGACATGCAGGTATGCCTCTTTTAGGTCCAAAGTTACAAGCCAAGCCTTCTTGCCCAGCATGGGCAGAAGCTGCTGCAAAGTCAACATTTTGAATTTTGGAACTTCCAGAAATGTGTTTAGAATAGACAGGTCCAATATTGGTCTCCAGGCTTTGTCCTTTCTGGGTATCAAGAAAAGTCCCTGCTCTTGCTGTGGTACTCGCGGAATGGCCCTCATGTCCATGAGGGATGAAACTTGCTTTTGTGCCTCTGCCCATTGATTGTATGGCAGGTCTGGCATACCTTTTGCCCTTGGCAGGGTGTGAAAGTGGAACCTGTAGCTCTGAGACACTATATTCAAGACCCATTTGTCCTGGGTGATCATGTGCCAATTTTGTGAAAAAAGTGCTAGTTTTCCCCCTAAGGGGGCTAACAAAAGATAAGTGCTTGGTGCAGGCAGAGGAAAGTCATTGGGACTGTTTCCCGTATAGCTGTGATTTGTCTTCTCTGCTTTTGGAGGTAGAAGCACCCCATTGTTTAGGCCTGTATGAGCCTTGGGGCTGGGATCTGCCTCTGGGGTGTCTGTATCTGCCTCTTTGTGGACTGTCTGACACTGGAAAGGACCAATTCTTTCTGGGCCAGTTCCTGCTAAATCTGGGTGGCTGCACCTGTAAGAAGTCCTTAACTGTCTGCATAGATTTTGCTTTGTCCTCCATTTTCTTCAACACCTCCTCTGCTTTAACACCAATGTATCATACTGTAATGGAGCATCTAATAATTTTGCTTTAACATGATCAGGCAGATTCTGTTCCTTTAACCAAGCATGCCTGCTAATGACAGAACCTGTAACAGCAGCCCTGCAAGAGGCCTCCAGAGAATCAAAACCACATTGCAAAGTATGCCTTCCCACTTGTTCATTTGCATGCAATAAATCCTGCATTTCCTTGTTTTCTGCACATTCAGAATTTGTTAATATTTTCTGTTAAGCAGTGACATTAAGTACTGCTGATATTTAAGCATATGAAATTGACAATTTAAAGCCCTCTCAGCCAAGGTAGCAGAAGTGTAAACCTTTTCCCCCATCTGTCCAGTGCCCTTGAATCCCTATCAGAGGGATAGGGTTTTGCAGTGGAAGCCTTGACCCCTTTGGGACCCTGAGAAATAGTTTCTGGGTCAGCAGCAGGGTTTTATAAAGAAATTTATGTGAATCTGGAACCCTGTAGTATCTGTCTGGTTTAACAGGAGCTGGAGGTAAGGAGTCTGGAGAAAGGCCGGACTCTGAAAATACATAATCTACAATGTCTAGCACAGGGGAATAGCAAGAGGCCTGTGCTGAGGAAGTAAAGAAAAGCCTTTTTGATTCTGAATAATCTTGGCTCTCCCAGTGGAAGTGTTCCCTCATGGTATGCAGGGTTTCCCCAAAAGAATAATCCTCAGGAGGAGAGGCTGAAGGGATAGATTCTTCAGCAGCAGAATCCTCATAGGAAGGAAGAGAGTATTCCTGTTCAGAAGAGTCATAAACTATATCAGGCAGCACAAAATAGGGCTAGGAGTGCATTCAAACAGGGGCTGTGTGTAGAATTACATTTTTAATTCACTAGGAAGACTTATCTTACCAATGAAGCAAAAAATGCAGACGAAAATGCAGGCAATCCAAACTTTTCAGTAGTCCCTCAAACAAATGCAGTTGACAGGATACACATACCATGAAAAGGAGTTCCACACACCACATGGATTTTATTAGGTTGAGTGGGCTGGGTAAGGCAGGTCTGACATCACAATGTGGGAGGAACACTGGCTCTTCTATACAGCATGCAAATCAGGCGGGGATTACATCACTTTGGGGGAGGAAACATCCCGATAGCTAGAGCAAGAGCAGATGGCAGATATGACATCATAATTTCAGAGCCAGCTACAGGTTTTTCAAGTTGGTTTGCAAAGTGAAACAAAAACAGTATAGAAAGCTTGGAAGCAGAACAGGGAAAACAGTTGAGTGGGTTATTTTTTTAAAGCTGCAAGTGTGATTTTTTTAAGCTTTATCAAAGAACAGGGACTTGAAGAGTCAGCAGGTTGGGGAATCTGCTTTAATATCCTATTGTTTTCCTTTAACTTAACACTAACACAAAACTGTGTACACCTTCAAATGTTGAAATGTTACCCTCCTAATAGGAACAAAAGTCCCAAATTGACAGCCATGTTCAGAGACTTGAGTTAACCTAAAAGAAAGGTCATTCATGCTAAGACGCATGGTACAGCCTGTGCTTCTACTAAGTGCTGATTGGTTTTGTGTTATCTTCATAGCTCTCTCAGCTGGGAAAACCCGTGAATGTTTTCAGAGAGCATTAACTATCTTGGGAAAGCCCCTGAATGCTTTCAGAGAGCATTATCTACTTTGGGAAAACTACTGAATACTTTCAGAGAACATTATCTCATTGTCAATTTCTCTTTTTTTTTTCCCCAGCAAGTCACTGTCCTCCAGACTGTAGCCATTTTCTCTTTATCGGATTGTCTTCATGGAGACATGAAAACCAGGCAGCCAGTTTCTCTTTATCAGATTGTTTCCATGGAAAAAGGAAGACCAGTTGCAGAGTTCTTACTGAGCATATATGTATTTGGTAGAAAATAAGCCTCATAATAGTTAATGTTCTTTTTCATTTACTTGCTGTTCCTTAAAACTTATTAAATCAATCTAAGGTCTTTAATCCAGTCATTTCCCCATGCAAGAATGAGAAAAAGCACATTAATTTTTCTTTTATCCTGCTTTTTAACCAGGCTTTTTTTATACATTGCAGTGCCTACATTTAAAACTGAAAAAGAAGAGAGAGAGAAGGGAGAAAGAAAAGAAAAAAAAGAACAGCAGCACCTGTTTACAGTCCCATTACACTTAAAAAGTAACTGATAAAACTTTATAGCATGTAATGAAAACCACATGCCACAAAATTGGTACTATTTAAGAAAAAATATTTACTTACTGTTAACTTTACTCCTCCTGTTTCCTCCCCAAAGCACTTTTCCAAATATGAATGACATGAAGCAGGGCATATGCTTTAGAGTCCCCCACAAGTCCAACAAATTCTGGAAAAGTACAATATTTCCACATTTTCTTTTCCTCTTATATTTCACCAGAATAATTATTGCATTGTAATTCCATGTTAATTTACTGGTTTTATTACGGTTTATCTCCAAAATCCTATCTCTGCTTCATTTCCAACGTACTCTCGATTCTTCTAGTAAACTCTCATACTCCCTTCCTTCTCTCCAACATTTTCCATTGAAAAAAGTGAAAAGGTTTAACAGGTACAGTTCCTCTGTGTTTTAGTACCAGAAGAATAAGAAGCAGACTCTCCTCCTGTTTCACAACTTACTATTTGTTGGACAAACGTTTGTATTTCCTCCTTAGCATGTACTTCAGCAAAAAATGATTTTGTCCCTGCAGGGAAGAATATCCTGAAGACAGCTGGGTACAGCAGTTTGAATCTCACAGCTGCATCTCAACATTCCCTGAATAGTGAAATAAATTTGATACTCTTCTGCCTGGTGTACAATGAGTAATCATTCTCCACAAACACTGTGCTGTCTCCCACCTTTAGTACTTTGTTCTTCTGCCACAATTTTCGCAGAATCAACTCATTCTGCTGGTAGGATTGCAACTTTACTATTAAAGGTCTAGGTTGCTTTAATGTAAGCAGGTTTGGAGCATACACACAGTGTGCCCTTTTAACTAACAACTCCTGCTATGGAATATCAGTCCATTTGCTTATTTGTGCTTTCTTAAAATTAATGCAGTCTGTTCCTTCCAGCTTCTCTGGTATAGCTGAAAATCTCAGGTTTTCCCTAAATGTTCTGGCCTCTAATTTATTATTTTTGAAACATCTCTTCGTGAGCAGTCTTATGTTCTACCAGCCTTTTATTTGTTTTGATCTCTAATTTTTACAGCTTTATCATCTCATCTGAGTATCTGTTTAAAGCATCTTCCATTTTTCCAGCCTTTTGTTGTTTGTGTTGATATACTCCATCAGTGTTTTGTTTATTTAACCAGGTCTGTGTGCAGTTCTGTTATATCTTCCTGTAGGTTACTTAAAGTCATGTCTGTAGGTTGTGTTGTTTTTTGCTGAACAGCTGCAGAACCTTTCCCAGTCAAGTGTTTCTTCCCCAGTCCTGATTTTTTTCCAGGTCTTTTGTATTTCTTTATTCCTGTCATCCAGGTAGTACACTTACTAGCCAGTTATTGAAATTTACCCATACATACAAGACTACTGGCCTTCTCTGCTGAGTTTCTGTTTTCACATTGGGTGAGGTAGAAACAAGCTGCTACTCAATGTGCAGCCATCTTGGAAGTCCAACTCACCCAACATCTTAATCATATCTGTCATGACATCTTCTGAGTCTGCTGCTTTCCATGGTTTCATTTTCCTTAGTACGTACGATTCTTACTTTTTCTAGGATGGCGCCTCTTCTTCTGGGATTGTAACCTGTGTCTGGGACAACATAACTTCTGTAACATTTTCTTCATTCAGAAGCTGGTGGAAGTACTCCTTTCATCTGCCTTTGATGTCCTGTGGGCTGGTGAGCAGATTGTTGCTGGCATCCCTTATGAAGAGTGTCTGCTGAGTATCGTCTTTATCTGCATCTTCTTTATCTCTGTGTCTTTTCATTACATCTTGATAGCTTCTTTGTGCTATCTGCTAAGTCACTTTCCAGTAGTTGGTGCAGTGCCTCTGATACCTTGTTTTTTGCTATTGCAACTATCATAGCCTCTTTGTTAAACAACCAATATTCCTTCATAGCCTGGTTCATCTTTTCTGTCTCACACATTTTCCTGCATTCCTTCTGTCTTTTGAGAATTTCCTGGACTTAATTCCAGCACCATCTTTCTTTATATCTTGATTTCCATACCTGGTTTGACTACATATCTGTTCTGTAGTCCTCACATGTACTTATTTGAGGAGCTGCCATTCTTCTTCAACACCATCTATTTCCTTTTTTCTTGAGGTGCTATAGCCCATGGTATTTCCTTGAACCCTTGTGCTTTCTCTCCAGTCAACTTTCAGTTCTTTAGCCTAGTCATTGTTGACCTTATGCCCTTCTCTGACCACTGCTTCCAGCTGATTGTGGCAACCAGTGGTTTATGCTGTGTACTGACTGTTTCACTGGGGGATGAGTTTGCAATCAGTGAATGTAACCAAATGTTTTTTTGTTATTATAGGAAAAAGCCTACCTGAGTTGCATGTTGGCCCCTCTTGTGTGTGATTTTGTGACTGTTTTTATTGTATTTGTGTTTCTTCCTACTTAATTGCTAGGGGCATTGACTACAACTCTGATCTGAACTATATAACAATAAATATCCTTTTCTGTGCATTTAAAGTGTTTTTTTTATTGTATCTGCTTTATTATCTGAAAACAAAAACAAAAAGCAAAAAAAAAAAAAATACTTGTTTCCTGCCTTTCTAAGCTAGTATAGTCCAGTTTTCAGGTTAGTGCTGAATTCAGGGCTGTGTTACAAATCTCTGTGTTTGCCCATACGTTACTTGGATTGAAGGAAGTTTCTCTGTTCACCTGTGAGAGAGGGGAGCTTTGAGCAGCTTATCTGTCCCTGGAGGAGTGGTTTCAGCCCAGAAATTAGTAGTTTATTTGGCCATTTTGGGCTAATTTCTATCTCTTTCATTTCCCTGCTATAAAAACTGCATTTGCCCGGTTTTGCGTGCCAGGCAGTGCCTGTTAGCTAGGGTATAACTATTCCTGGCTCCACAAAGTCTCCTCTTCAATTGTTCACTTGGAGCTAGACAAACTTTCAACTTAAGCACTCAAGCCATTCATTTCTTAGCCCGGCAGGTGCTCAAAACTCATAGCAAGCACTTATAAACCCTAGCACTAGACCCCCCTATACTGTAGAGAAGGCCAAGGCTCTCTATTCGACCTTACCAGCCAATCAGTAAAACAGTTCACTGTACCTATCCAGGCATGTCCAAAGGGCAGTTTCAGATGTACTCTCCAGTCCAACTGATGAATCTGGGCATTTTGAGGCAATGTTACAACTGCCTCATGTACACAGACAACCCTCTACTCCTACCACCAAACACTAATACATGCGAGAAATGCAATTATACAGTCAAACTGGAGGCTAATCTCTCTCAACCCAAGACTGGATCAGACAGTCAAGAGGAGAAGGGAAATATTTGCATCACACCACCAGCCTCACATAGACCCATTAAACCAACACCGGCAAAAAACACACATAAATACATGAAAACATACTCAGAGGCTCTAATAAAAGTCTACAAAAGCAACAGAGACCTCCAAAGCAGACATCCAAGCAACCTCCACCCCCCCATCACAAACCATGAAATACATACTTCACAAAACCAGTGTGCCATGCAATCACAGCCCTTAAGGCAAAATAACATACCCAACACACTAGTAATAGGTGACTCTATAGTCAGGCACACTGATGTCCCACTCACTAGGCGGATAAGGAGAAGGTTACTGTTAGTTGCCTGTCAGGTGCCAGAATCCGTCACATAACTCAAGCACTCAGGTCACTCCAGAACAAGTACAAATATGATTCTGTCATTGTCCATGTTGGTGTGAATGACCTGAGCCATACCTCCATGCACTACATGAAAAGAGACATGGAAGAGCTCTCTGATCATGTAGCCCAGGCCGGTATGACCCTGAGTAGCATCCTGCCCTCACCAAGAATTATACCACGGTATAAAGAAAAAATTATCAATTTCAACAATTGGCTAAGTTTCTGGTGTCATTCAAAGGGGGTCCAATATCTGTCCACCTGGGATGACATCCTCAACAAGCCATGCTGCTTCGCTACAGACAGCTTGCACCTGTCACCCTTAGGCTTTCGAATACTGGCCAAGACTCTTGCCACCCCCATAATGCCTTTTTTAGGCAAGGCTCAAAAGACAAACCCACCACTGTAAATAGCACAAGTAACAAAAAACTGAGGGTAATGCTACTCAGTGCCAGAAGTCTAAACCTCAAAATGCATGCACTCGAGGCACTCCTCAGTATGGAGAAAATCGATATATGTGCTGTAACAGAAACATGGTTTAAGGCTCCAGAGAGCACCCCAGCACTACCAGGCTAACCCTCATATCATACATTTTGGCCACAGAACACAGACCAAAATACAAAAGCCGGGGGCATATCTATATTCATCAAGGATACCCACACCTCCAGGTTAGTGGCACAGCATGATGCTTCAGAGATCATCCACGTGCAACTAACAATGGGCAAAACTGCAACTCAAATTGCAGCTTGCTACAGATCACCCACCATGTTCCAGGACCCCCATTCCACATTTCTGGAAATACTGGGAAACATAAAAGTCCTACCAAACACCCTAATATTGGTGATTTCAATTACCCAAACATTAACTGGGAGAACTACTCAAGTGCTAACTCCCTTGCCCAACATTTTCTAGAATTTATATACTCAAACACCCTGGATCAACTGGTCAACACTCTCACCAGAGGTGACAACATATTGGACCTGGTCATCACCAACATGGGCGACTAGTATTCCACACTGGAGGTCAACCCCTTGCTGGTTAGATCTGACCATAAACAAATCACTCTGGATATCCACATTCCGCCCTCACCCCCAGACAAAGAAACCACCGTGAAAAACATTTCAAAAGCAAACTTTACATTAATTAAAACTGAGGTGGAAAGATTCAAAGCCCCCATGCTAAAGGATAATGCTGTCCAAGCTGCAAAATCCTTTACTAATGCATTCTATGGGCACCTACAAGAATGCATGGATTGTGCTATCTCAAGCAAAACCAAGACTCACTCCTCCAAGAAAAGGAAACCAGTCTGGTGGACCCCTGCCATAAACAAGCTATACAATAGAAGGAGGAAACTAGTACAGAAAAGAGTAAAATCCCAAGAAGGGAAGACATTCCTGATCAGTATCAGCAAGAAACTACGATCCCTCATAAAATCATCCAGGGCGAGCTTCGAAAGAAAAATTGCCAAGGACTCCAAAGATAACTCCAAGGCATTCTTTAGCTATGTCAAGAATCTAAGTGGCAATGCTCAGATCTGCTCGGAGTTAGTGCAGAATCGCACAAAATACACTCTACCGACCAATATCCCCAACATCCTGGCAGACAGGTTCAGTGCTGACTTCACCCCCCCCTCACCCCCAGAAGGGCCCATAACTATACCAGAAGAATGTAGACCACCTGAAATCGCAGACACTCAGGTTAAAACAGCCCTCTCCAAAGCCAAAATCACAGCATCAATGGGACCGGACGGTGTCCCAGGCTGTGTCCTACGCAAGCTCAAAGATGAACTAACCCTTCACCTAAGCACACTGTTCAAACTCAGCCTCTCCACAGGCTACATACCCATAGAGTGGTGCACAGTAATGGTTATTCTGCTCCACAAAGGTGCAGCCACAACAGACCCTGGGAACTATCACCCTATAAGTCTGACTAGCTTGATCTGCAAGGCCATGGAGTGCATCATCATGGAACTCATTAACAGAGGCATTGGGAACCTCCGAACACTGGATCCTACCCAGATCGGCTTTGTTAAAGGCAGATCATACCTTCTAAACCTGGTGGACTTTGAGACAGTTACCAAGGATATAAATGAGGGAAAGGTGGTACACACAGCCTACCTAGAACTTGCAAAGACCTTTGACATCATTCCCCATTCTGGTATTATAGACAAGCTCACCACCCTGAACATAAACCCCTACATCACAAGATGGGTTGCCAACTGGCTCACGTTCAGAACCCACATGGTGAGAGTTGTGGGAGCTAGGTCCGACTCTAAACCGGTTACAAGTGACATTCCCCAGGGCTCAGTCTTAGGACCCCTCCTGTTCAGCATATACTTCTCAGAGGTACAGGCAAGCACAGGAGGACTATGGCTGACCAAGTTTGCAGACAACTGCAAACTAGGGGCTATAATTGACTCTCCAGCTGACACAGATATCCTCCAAAAGGGTCTCACTGAGACGGATACCTGGTGTCAAAATCATGGCCTCAAGCTAAATGCCAAAAAGTGCATAGTCATCCCCTTTGGAAAAAATAAAGTGTCTACAAATTACTACATAGGTGGTAGTCCCCTAAATACAGAAGATGTAATAAGGGATCTGGGGACCCAAGTAGATAGTAATCTCTCCTTTGATAATCACATTGCCAGAGTGGTTAGAAAATCCTTCTACGTGGCCCACCTAATCACAAAAGAGTTTGCATCCAGATCAAAAGAGGTCATTGTGCCCTTCTACTCATCACTCATCAGACCCATCATAGAGTACAATGCCCCATTTGGGATGTACCTTACAAGACACCTACAACAGCTGGAAAGACCACAGAAGTAGCTCACCAAGAGGATCACTGTTCTCAAACAGATGCCCTATGCATCTCGACTGAAGTAACTCCAGCTGTACTCGGTTGCATACCACCTACTCAGAGGTGAACTCTGCCTAACATGCAAGGCCATGTCCAACCCAGAATTGATGGACATGCTCCACCTAAAGAAAACCATATCCCCTCGAGCGACTCGCTCTAGGAATCTAAACCTCACCACAACAATAAGGACGTGCTGGAGGGATAGATTCCTGTCCCAGAGGCTTCCCATGCTTTGGAACAAGATTCCAATCTACATTAAAACTTTGACAAGTGGATGGGAAACAGAAAGTTTACCCCGGGGATCACTTCAGTGGCTCTGCTGGAGAGAGGCACAGGGAACTAATCTAAGGGGGCAGCTAAAGCCAACACATTCTGGCCAGACTTATAAATGCCTTCGGGCAGATAGCCTAGTACCTACCTATGAACCTATGTATGTCTTGCTGAATCATGTGTTGGCTACCATCAACAGCTTCAAGCAAAAAAGAAGTACTCCACACCATCAAATGCTTTGATAAAATGACAAAGCTTTCAGATAGAAACTATCCTTCTTCAGTGTCTTACATACAATGACCATAAAAACAACATTTTTAAATATAGTCTGATTACACCACATGACACAGCAAACATATCAGCAACATCAATTAAAACCAACAATCAATCTTCTTAAAAGAACATTTAACCATAAAGAATGTACACATCTAAACATATCAAAAGATGCATATACAAAATTTACATATCTAATAAAAAAATATTTTTTCCTCACTCTTTGTTGTTTAGATTTTAGAACTAGTTTTAATGTAACCTGTTTATTAAGACCTGGATATTTATCTACTTCTAATTGAATAATCCATTCATACTCCTTCATATCTATACTATTAACTGCTTCACCATGCCTGGCTGATGCATATCATCAGTTTCTCCTACATGTTGGGCCAGAGAGTTGGTTAATATTTTCCTGCGTATCTCAGACCTCTGCTCTATTATCCTTTCCTTTAACTTTCTCATTGATTTTCCAACATAAAAACTTAAACATTTATTACATGTAGCGAGATACATAATAGATGGTGTATTACATGCTGCAGTACAATGGAAAGTATATTTCCTAGCACTGACAGGGTGTATAAATTCCATTGATTGATTTATACTAGAGCAACACAAACAATTATGACAAGGAAAGATTCCCTTCCTATTGAACACAGGAGCAGGTTTATTATTTAGAGAGAAATCTTTATAACATAACAGCTTCTTTAAATTACTACAATTACAATAATTAAACAAAGGTCTATCTGGAAGCCATTTTTCATGGCCAGGTATGGCCTTAAAGATGTCCCAGTCATTTCTAATAATGCATTTTACTGTCTCACTAGCCCAACTAAAAGTCATAAGATATCTTAAAGATTGTGAAGATGTTGGATTCACATCACCTGTGCTAACATACCCCTGAGGGGAAAAGTAAGATGTTCATCGTGCTATACTGCGCAGTCATCACACTTGGGTTATCCTGTCATCAGGCGGTCCCGCAGTCGGCCGAATCCCAAAGTTCTGGTCCGGCGTCGGTTGTCATTGCCTCTTCCCTGACGTCAGTGCGACAGGGGTATAAAAGAGACAGCCAACACCATTTTCTTCAGTCTTTCTTGCCGCACGGTGCCCGAAGCAGAAGCAGTTCGCAAGTGCCGGTCGGCCAGCTCCTGAAATTTTCGAATCAAGTTTCAGCCTGAAGTCGTCTCTAAAGCTAAGTACCCCATTGGGGAAACTTTTCTTGCCTCAGACCGATGTCAGACAAAGTTAATAATTGTATTTCTTATGGGAAGCAAATACCTCATAAGGATTTTCATTCTTACTGTATTCCTTGCCTAGGCCCAGACCACGACATCTCTGCTTGTCGGTTTTGTGCTAGGTTCAACAAATGTACAATCAAGCATCGGGCAGAATTCGCCCAGCATTATTTTGGCAGAAAATTTAACTACAGCATGCCGTCGGAAAAACTGATCATCAGCTATGATTAAAAAGCGCAAAGATAAAGACCGACAGCCAAGGCCAAGACCAGACACCGAGGTCTCAGCTAGGCCTGATGCCGGTTCTCCAGTTTTCAGCAAGGCGCCTTCGCAGCCCCTGATTACCACTGATTCAGAAATTCTGACGGTCTCCCACACCGAAGCAGTTGGGCCTCAGGAACCGGTTCCACCTCACCCCTCGGACGCCAGCCCTGACGGGGGGCCGGAAATTTTGGAAAGGCCTTCGGTCTCTGAAGTTGTTTTCAAACCGACTACTACCTCTGCCAAGCCTTATGTTAAACCCAAAGCCCCCTTGAAAGTTAGAAAACGGGGCCTCACATCCCTCCACAGGCCCCTATGCCTAAAAAACAGATGCTTAAGATGGCTGAGGATTTAATTACCCTAATCAGGGGATCCCAACCCCCACCTGACAAAAGGCCTAGACTGGAGGAAGATTACCCTTCCTCTGAAAAAGCATCCATTTCCTCAGGCAACTCTGATGACCTGGATTACTCCTTCCCTCCTTATGAAAGACTCAGATGCTGAAGAGTCTATTCCCTCTGTCTCCCCCCCTGAAGACTACTCTTTTGGGGAACTTTACACACCATGAGGGAATACTTCCACTAGGAAGGCCAAGATTACTCTGACTCTAAGAAAAGACTCTGTGAGTTTCTTCTTCTTCCGCAGCATAGACCCTTGGCAATTCCTCCAGTTTTAGACATTTTGGATGATGTTTTTTCTGAATCCAGTTTAAACCCAGATTCCTTACCTCCAGCTCCTGCTAAACCAGACAGATACTACCGAGTTCCTGATACTCATATGTTTCTATACAAAAGCCCTACTGCAGACCCCGAGACCATTTCCCAGGGTCCCAAAGGGGTTAAGGCCTCTACTGCTAAGAATCCACTCCCTTCTGAAAGAGATTCCAGAGCATTAGAAAGATGGGGGGAAAAAGTGTATACGTCTGCCACTCTGGCCATGAGGGCCTTAAACTGCCAATTCCACACGCTAAAATATCAACAGTTTTTGATTACACAGTTAAAGCAGAAACTGATTCCTCAGACAGATCAACTGGATTTCAAAGGGATACAGGATTTGCTGCATGCAGCAGAACAGGTGGAAAAGCATACCTTACAGTGTGGTTTTGATTCATTGGAAGCCTCATGTAGAGCAGCTGTCACAGGGTCTGTAATACATAGACATGCTTGGCTTAAAAAACAAGCCTTACCTGAACATGTCAAAGCAAAGTTATTGGATGCTCCATTGCAGAAAGATGTGTTATTTGGTGTCAAAGCAGAGGATGTTTTAAAGAAAATGGAAGAAAAGGCAAAATCTATGCAAACAGTTAAAGATTTTTTACAGGTACAACCTCCTCGTTTCAGCAGAAACTGGCCATCAAATAAATGGTCCTTTCCTGCATCAGACAGACCCCAAAGAGGTAGATACAGGCGCCCAAGGGGCAGAGGCCAGCCACAAGGTTCTTTCAGGCCTAGACAATGGCATACAACAACTCAAACTGGTGAAGACAAAAGATCTCAACCCTTCAGGAAACAAACACAATGACTTCCCTCTTCGCCTGTCAAGCAAAATTGCCCTGGCAGCACCCTTGGGAGGAAAACTGGCTTTATTTTCACACAATTGGCGCATCATAACAAAGGACAAATGGATTCTGGACATTATTACCCGAGGCTACAGATTTCATTTCCACACTTTACCACGGATGAGAGGCATGCCAAATCTGCCCCCAAACCAATGGGCAGAGGCTCAAATGCAAATTTCAGCTCTCATGGATATGAAAGCAATTCAAAAGGTACCTACAAAGGAACAAGGTCAAGGTTTTTACTCGACTGTTTCTAGTCCCAAGAAAGGACAAAGCCCGGAGGCCCATCTTAGACCTCTCAATTCTAAACACATACCTGGAGGTACCCAAATTTAAAATGCTCACACTACAGCAGCTCCTTCCCATGCTGGGCAAGGAGTCTTGGCTGGTAACGTTGGACCTCAAATAGGCATACCTGCATGTCCCTATCAGACAAGATTGCAGAAGATACCTCAGATTTTTGGCAGGTACAACGCATTATCAATTCTCTGCATTGCCCTTTGGCTTATCTACTGCACCCAGAGTATTTACGAAATACCTGTCATCAGTAATTGTATATTTCAGACAATGAGGAATACAAATTTATCCATATCTGGATGACTACCTGAACAAAGAGGACAGCAAGGACATTCTATTACATCATCTGGCTTTTGTAACACAGCTGCTGAGTTGCCTGGGGTACACAGTAAACAAAAAGAAGTCAAAACTAATACCCTCGCAACAGATAATATTCCTGGGTGCCAGCTTAAATACAACAGCCCAGATGGCTTACCTCATGCCAGACAAACAAAAACAATTGACTCAATACTTCAAAAAGATGGCAAATCTTACCCAGCTCACTGCAAGGAAAATCCTGTAGGCATTAGGTTTCATGGCATCATGCATTCAACTAACCCCATATGCAAAGCTGCATATGAGGAAATTACAATGGTACCTGAAAAGTGTATGGTCTCAACACAGGCACAGCCTCGAAACAAGTATACCTATCATTCCCTGCCTTCAAGAAGAGTTCCTATGGTGGGCTCAAGCATGTCAAACAAACAAGGGTCTTCCTTTCGTCTTACCTCCAGCAAACCAAAACATGACAACAGATTCTTCAGACTACACCTGGGGAGCACACATGGCAGGACAGTGCATACAGGGCAAATGGTCTGCAAAACAAATGCATCTTCACAGCAACCAAAAAGAGATGCTAGCTGTACAAAATGCACTGACAGCCTTTAAGGACCTCTTGCATCCAGGACAACTTCTAATAAGGACAGACAACACCACAGTTATGTGGTACATAAACAAGCAGGGAGGAACACACTTCTACCCTTTATGCAGACAGGCTATGACCTTATGGAACACAGCATTGACCTACCAAGTGCAACTACAAGCACAATTCCTGCCAGGAAAGGAAAACATATTGCAGACGAATTAAGCAGAAATATGGCAGACCCTCACGAGTGGAGGCTACACCCACAAGTATTTTCAATGGTAACTCAAAGATGGGGATGTCCAGACATAGATCTATTTGCCTCCCCCAACAATTGCCAATTACAAAAATTCTGCACAAGGACTTATCACTCCCAAGCCTAGAAAGTGGACGCTCTATCATTCAGTTGGACAACACTGACAGTCTATGCCTTCCCTCCACTACCTCTATTGACCAAGGTATTATTGAAGGTCAGATCAGAGAGACCACAAATGATCCTCATTGCTCTGGACTGGCCACGCCAGCACTGGTACCCATTACTAAGGAACTTGACTCACAGCCCTCCATGGATCTTACCTCAATTCCCACTGCTGTTGACTCAGAAAAACTCTCAAATCCGTCACATCCAGCTCAGAACTTTAAATTTAGCTGCATGGAGAATTCCTTGAATTATCAATCAACACTCCTCTCTAAGGACATCCTGAATGTAATTTTGGAGGCCAGAAGGCCCAGCACCAGGAAGACTTACTCAGACAAATGGAAAAGATTTTGTGCATGGCACCAGGCTAAAGGTCAAAATCCCTGGATACCAAACATTCCTCAAATACTACAAAACCTAACTGAGATGCTACACAAAGGCCTTTCTTTCTCCTCCATTAAGATCCATGCTTCAGCCATTTCAGCTGAATATAATACGGATCCTCCAGTTTTCTCACACCCCTTACTTAGGCAGTTTCTCAGAGGGGCTAAGAATATAAGACCCCCCAGAAAACCACCAATACCAACTTGGGACCTGAACTTCGTTTTAGAAAAATTAACATTGCCTCCTTTCGAACCAGCCTTCTCAGCAGAACTACAATACTTGTCTTAGAAAACAGCCTTGTTACTGACTATTACCTCAGCACGCAGGCACTTATGACAGTGGAACCTTTCATTATTTTCCATCAGGACAGAGTCTCTTTACGAACTAACCCTACCTTCATGCCCAAGGTAGTATCCAGTGTGGCGTTGAATCAGACCATTCATTTACCCACCTTTTGTCCTAACCCACAGAATAAAGGAGAAAGGCTCCTTCACTCTTTGGACATTCACAGGCAGCTGCATTACTATTTAGATAAGACAAAGATCTTCAGAAAAACTGACCAACACTTTGTATCATATGCTGCAGGTTCACAAGGAAAGGCTATTTCAAAACAGAACTTCTCCAAATGGATAGTACATTGTATCCGCTTTTGCTACTCGCACCATGGGAAGGCAGTGCCTGTTAATATCAGATCCCATTCTACCAGGGCAACTGCAACCTCAGCAGCTTTACTCAGGGGGGTTCCAACCAAAGACATTCTGGAAGCAGCTACTTGGAGTTCAGTGCACACCTTTACCAAGCACTACCACCTTCCATTATACTCAAAAACCAGAGCTGGTTTTGCCACTGCAGTTCTGCAGGGCATCCTAGCATCACCTAACCCAGTTTAGTACCAGCCACCCTTCCATAGCTTTGGGATTCTACCCAAGTGTGATGACTGCAGCAGTATAGCATGATGAACATAGTACAGTTTTGTACCTACCATAAATGTAGATGCTCGAGTGGTTATACTGCTGCAGTCCAGGTTACCCTCCACCCATCCCCTCTACATACCAGGGTGTTAGTTACAACTCCATGTACATCTACCATTTGGATGCATGTCTATATGGTGTATTTGCTAACAGCTAGTACTATTGTTTATCTACTAAGGTATTGTTGCATAGCTATTGTATTGCCTTCCTAGTTGGGGGCACCTGACATCTGGGGCAAGAAAAACTAAAGAAAATGGCGTCGGCTGTCTCTTTTATACCCCTGTCACACTGACGTCAGGTAAGAGGCGACGTCAACCGACGCCGGACCAGTACTTTGGGATTCAGCCGACTGCGGGACCACCTGACGACAGGATAACCCAAGTGTGATGACTGCAGCAGTATAACCACTCGAACATCTACATTTATAGTAGGTACAAAACTGTACTTCTTTGCGCTTGAATCTCTCAGTTGTAAAACATCTTTCCTAACCAGTTCTATTTCATTTGCATTATAGCCCCTTTTTAAGAAATTATTAGTCATTTCTTGTATCTGCACTTCACAGACATCTAGTGTGGTATTTAATCTACTAACTCAGAGGTACTGACTCTTAAGAACACTTTTAGAGGTTCTTTTTGCATGCATACTATTCTTATGTAAGTATTTATTTACTTGCACCTCCTTATTATATATACGTGTTTCCAAACCAGACCCTGTTACTTGTAACCTTACATCTAAGAAATTCAAAGACGTTTCAGAGAATTGTAAACAACATGCTCAAAAAGCAATAAAACAAAGCAATAAAATTAAATACAACAGCCCAGTCCACTCCAAAAAGAATAGATTTAATATGTTCTAGCGCCTCGGCATTCACTGCCTTCAATGAAATAAATTAACATACTATATAGAAGCAATTACATCAATGATTCAATTAATTACAACATCAATTCATTAAATAAGTGCCTTCCAATTACAATAGGCATTCAAGCCATCTGGATTTAAAGTGCCAAACTTTAAAATAAACAGGGCTTCTTTGTATAGAAGCTTCTCTTTAACATCCAAATAATCACTTTTATCAAATTTCTCTAAAATAGTGCCCTGCAAACCACTAGTGTCACCCTTATGACAATTTAAAAAATATTGTGTTACGGGGCTTTCAAGCTTGCATGTCTTTATGTCTCTCACATGTTCCTGCAAGCGAAGCTTGAAAGCCCTTTTACTTTTCCCCTGGGTAAAACTTGTTGCATGGACACTTTAATGCATAAACAATACATTCAGTAGTACAACAAAAATTAGATAACACATTAAATTTCTTTCCATTAATATATTGAAAACTTTGTACAACATATTAACAAACAATACATTTTCCACACGGAACAGTTCCTAAAATTTGTAAAGTATTTAATACCCTAAAATTCATGGTTTGGAACTTACTATGTACTAATCTATCCTTAATACTACACCCTTTTCTAAAGGAGAATGTAGGTTTGGTACAAAGTTTAGCAAATTCTCTAAATTTAAGCAAATATCCCCAATTTTGTTTTATAATGGGAACTATTCTATCACTCAATAAATCATAGGTCATAACCATATACATGTTATTTTTTTCTTCTACAACTTGATTATTTTCTCCATTTACTATACATCCTATTTGTCTTCCTTACTTTGCTCAAAGCCTCCTTTACAATTTTCTGTTCATAGCCTCTCTGTATAAACATATTTAGAGTCCTATTATATTCAGTCTCCAAATCTTCCTTGTTATTACAAAGTCTTTTCATTCTTATAAACTCACCGTATGGTAATGATTTTAGTAGGTGAGGTGGATGGAAACTTGAGTCATGAAGGAAATTAACCCCTTCAAATTTCCTATGCACAGAAGTAGAACTACTATGGCCAACAAGTCCTTTTAGACATACATCCAAAAAGACTACTTGCTCACCACAAGCTGAAATATCAAATGTCAACCGAAATCTGTTTTTTATTAAGTTTACTTACAAATGTTTCAACCTGGTCTAAACCACCTGTACATAAAAAAGTAAGATCTCACCACATCAACTCGACCACAATGTAGACAAAATAAGGCATCAGCTGTAGAACATGAACATAAAACGATTTTATTCTTTGAGATAACAAAAGACTAAGCGCTTTCACCAGTCAGCCTGCTATCATCAGAGTCATAGTAACACATTCAACTAGTCTCATTATATACATATCCTAATTACCTACAGCTTAATTGATTAATTAATTAATATAATTAATTTACTTTAAAAAATAACAAATAACATAGAATTCACTATCTAATATACAAATAAATACATAATTCCATCTATTATTGAAATAAATTATGTTATAATAAAATATAATGAATGAAATTTACTGATATAAACTGTTAATATGTTGGACTGAAAATATTTGTTGTAAAATTTATAATATATTCCTTTTCTTTTATGTTTTATATATTATATTATATTATACTTGCTCTGTATCTTAAGTGAGGTTTCAAAGAGATATAATCATTTAGTCCAGGAAACTTTGTGGCATTTAGCCTTAACTGCCATTCCATTTCTAGTAGTGCTACTTTATTATCAATATCTCCATTAAAAAAAGGCATTACCCTATCAACTACAAAAAATATAAATTTGCTAAAATTACTACACACTTTACTATGTGTATATAAAGCACTGTGCTCATCCCTCCTTTTTATACTTCTCATTTAATCAATTAAGCTGTAGGTAATTAGGATATGTATATAATGAGACTAGTTGAATGTGTTACTATGACTCTGATGATACCAGGCTGACTGGTGAAAGCGCTTAGTCTTTTGTTATCTCAAAGAATAAATCATTTTATGTTCATGTTCTACAGCTGATGCCTTATTTTGCCTACATTGTGGTCGAGTTGATGTGGTGAGATTTATAGTTTGGACCCTACATTGGTTCCTTACCGTTGGTTTTATTGTGGTACTTGACCCAGTGTAACGTGAACGGAGGTTTAGCAATTGAACATGGAAGGCATTCTACAGGAGCTTACTAACGTCATTGGTAAGCTCGTTAAGGTCTACAGTGAAGTGCGAGGCAATAACCATACTGAAGGTAATGTTAGTCCAACTGATTCTCAGATGCGACTATTTACATTACACTCTACTGACGATATTACTCCAGGGCAGAGGGAGAATAACTCAGATGTACCTAATTCCTACAGCGGAGCAGTCCGAAACAACAATGGAAGCAATATTGAACTACAAAGTCCGAAGGGACCAGGACCATCTACATCATCAGTCGGTGCCATTCGGGCACACGAATTGAGTTCCTGGTTTGAGGCGCCTGCATTTGATGTTGCAGTTGAGCAGGGCGCACCAGGAAACAAACGCAACAACGTGAGGGACAATGAAAAATATCCAGGTACGCTTCGTGAGCAGATTTTCAGATATGAGAAACTCTGTAGAAAGTATAGAGCTACACAGTTGGACAATTCTTTTTTAAATACATCAAAGGAATTGAAAAAAATACCAAGAGGTTTGCGACTGTGGAAGTTACCTATGGGGATCGAATATGATACACATGCCTTCACTGAGTTGGTCGCATTATACGACAAAACATGTATGGAACTACTTGACATTATAATATGCAATAATGAAAGTAAATTGTTACAATTACGTGAAGAAATCAACATGTTGCATACTAGCATAACAACAGATTTATTATTTTTTGAATACAAAAGCAAATTTGAAAAAGTTGTTAAGAACATTGAACTGTTTGTTAACCAAAGCAGAGCAGTTAAACATAAGAAACTGGTTAGGGACACAGCGGAATACACCAACAAAACGGCTTATCCCCCAGGTAAAAACAACTATAAAAGAACAGAGACTGTGGGGACATTATATAATGAGGACATAAGAGTTCCTTATGAAGTACCTATACCAGAAGAAGAGGAAGAAGTTTTTTTAGAAGCTAAGAATTACCCGCGCAGGTCAGAGAGGCTTCTCAACAAGAAGCCACAAGGGAGAGAAGTTCCACAGTTTCATTCTATGAGAAACAGGATGCAACATTATTGACTATAAATAACAACTTTACTAATGAGGTTAACATCTGTTTTGAATTGGGTTTTGAAGTGCCAAGTTTTGAAGTACCTAATACTGAATATGAAAACATGAATGTGAACTTTGAAAGTACTGGAATTGTTGTAGATGAATTGACTGGTTGTAATATCATTCAAGGAATAGATCTAAAAGCCTATGATTGTGACATCACATATACATCTGCTACACAGGATAGTGATAGTAGTGTAACAGTGAATGTAAATCAAGGGGACATACATCAAAATACACTTCTAGAGAGAGATGAGATGATAGAAGTAGATCAAAATGTAGTTAATATGAATGCATATACAAGTATAAGTGGGATGACAATAGTAGGAACACCAGAGAATAATAATGAAGGAAGTGTTACTTCCTACAATGGGGCAGTTGGAATTGAGCCTGTTTTGAAATATGAAATACTGAGAAATAAGGGATATACAATATATAATTACACTGATTTGGTTATAGATCAGACTTATTTTGAATTATTCAGCAAGGGAATTAGTTTTATTCCAAATTTTAAACTGGACATAACACATGTGCTCATCAATTTGAAATTATATATGAGAAAATTGAATTTGAAGTTATACTTCTCAGCGGTAGGACCTATGAGGGGAAAGTTTGGTGCTGATTCTGATATATCTACTTTAAAGAGAAAAAGCACATTTATGCCGCCTTCTAATAAGGAAATAAGTGTATTTGAACAAATGGTGGAAAGGGATTATAGGAGAATATGTTCCCAACGTAGTCAGATTCAAGACAATTTAAATGAAAATGAAAGAAAAATATTATATGATTTAACAACAAATAATGAATATAGATGCATGCGCCCAGATAAAGGGGGTGGCATGGTCGTTATGAATAAAATAGACTACACTGGTCACATAATGAGAATGCTAGGAGATGAACATACCTATGTGGTGGCATTATTACACGAAGTGAATAGGTCATACATCAAGATAGACATTCAATTGGTGGATGCATTATACCAAGGGTCAATTAATGAGGAAGAATTTGAATATTTAAGTGTCAAATTTCTGAAAATGCCCAAAATATTTGGGATACCGAAGGTCCACAAGGGGACTGACCATTTACAATTTAGGCCCATAGTATCGGCCAAGGGTTCTAAGACAGAACCTATGGCAGCCTTTGTGGACCATTTCTGTAAGAACGCTTTGATTGATGCCCCACATATATTAAAAGACTCATGGCATTGTTTAGAAAGGTTAAAGGAAATATATGAGCTAAAAACAAAAACATATAGTTTTTTAACCATTGATGTGGTAAATCTTTTTCCAACAATTCCACATAAAGAGGGTTTAGAACTATTTTATAATAGTTTAATGAATAGTCAGAGCTTTAATAAAGAGAGAATAAATATCTGTCATGAATTTATGGAATTGATATTAACAAGTAATTACCTTTCATTTGAAGGTGAAATATATCAACAGACCAAAGGAGTGGCAATAGTATATAATTTGGTTTTACTTGCATGGGAGAGGTATTTTATTTTTCCATCTAAATTCATGGACAGAATTTTATTGTATAATAGATTTTTAGATGATGTACTAATCATATGGAAAGGTGGTGAAGACAATGTAAAAGAATTCATGTCCTATTTAAATAATTCTACTGAATTTTTTAAGTTTACTTATTCATGGAATGAAACCTTGATAAACTATTTGGACATTTCCTTATTGAAAAAAGATGGAAAATTAATGAGCAATATATATAGAAAACCAAGTTATTCTAACTCTATGTTGCACTTTAAAAGTTGTCACACCCTACATCAAAGGAAGGGGGTGATAAAAGGACAAATGGTTCGTCTATGTAAACTAGTTAGTGACGATGAAACATTTAAGAAAGAAATGTATAATTTGATAGGGTTATTCCTAGAGAGAGGATACCCTCTGTCTTTATAGATTAAAGTTAAAAAAGAAATATACAAGAAAAGAGGAACAGTTTATATTCCGATATTAAGATGTAATAACAACATGATGTCACTGACAGATAAAGGAAAGGATAAAAATACACAGAAAGGCGAACTTAATTTTGTCTTGAAATTTAATGACAAAGCAGTGGAACTATGTAATAGTGTAAAAAATATTTGGGATCAATGCATAAGTGCACACACCAGAGTTATTGTAGGGGAGAGTCCAAATATAGTTTTTAGTAGAGGTAGTAATATGAAAAATATTTTAGAAAGAGAAACTACAAGATATAGGAGGTCACGTATGAGTAAATGTGGAAAATGTAGTAGTTGTAGATTTATTGCTGAGGGAGCATACATTTGTGTGAAGGGTTACAAACGTACTATAGCATGTCCAGGTCTATGTAACTGTAACACAAAAAGTTGTGTGTATATAGCAACCTGTATGACATGTGAAGCATACTACATTGGCATGACCACCCGGAAATTGAGAGACAGGATAGGTGAACATAAGAGAAGTATAAAAAGGAGGGATGAGCACAGTGCTTTATATACACATAGTAAAGTGTGTAGTAATTTTAGCAAATTTATATTTTTTGTAGTAGATAGGGTAATGCCTTTTTTTAATGGAGATATTGACAATAAAGTAGCACTACTAGAAATGGAATGGCAGTTAAGGCTAAATGCCACAAAGTTTCCTGGACTAAATGATTATATCTCTTTGAAACCTCAATTAAGATACAGAGCAAGTATAATACAATATAATATATAAAACATAAAAGAAAAGGAGTATATTATGAATTTTACAACAAATATTTTCAGTCCAACATATTAACAGTTTATATCAGTAAATTTCATTCATTATATTTTATTATAACATAATTTATTTCAACAATAGATGGAATTATGTATTTATTTGTATATTAGATAGTGAATTCTATGTTATTTGTTATTTTTTAAAGTAAATTAATTATATTATTTAATTAATCAATTAAGCTGTAGGCAATTAGGATATGTATATAATGAGACTAGTTGAATGTGTTACTATGACTCTGATGATACCAGGCTGACTGGTGAAAGCGCTTAGTCTTTTGTTATTTCAAAGAATAAAATTGTTTTATGTTCATGTTCTACAGCTGATGCCTTATTTTGCCTACATTGTGGTCGAGTTGATGTGGTGAGATTTATAGTTTGGACCCTACATTGGTTCCTTATCGTTGGTTTTATAAAAAAGTAAGATCATCAATGTATCTATAATAATAAGATACATTATTAATAAAAAATTCATCCTCGTATGGGTAATCATTTTCCAGCAAACCCATCATAATATTAACATACATTGGTGCATATGGAGCACCCATAGCTGTACCCTGTAATTGGTGATACAAAGTCCCATTGAATTTAAATAAATTATGCTGTAAACAAAAATCTAAAAGTTCAATGATATACATTGACACTGGACTATCTTCCATTGCACATTTTAGTGCCTCCAACTAATACTTATGTTTAATGCTTGTATATAAGCTATTGGCATCAATCACCAGCTAGTACATATTTTGTTCCCAACGAATATTTTTTATCTTTCTTAAAAAATCAAACGTAACTTGCATGTATAATGACTGTTTCTTCACTATTTTCAACAAATAAGTATGGAGACAAATCCCTATTTTATTCAAGAAATAGTTGCAAGCTGACACTATGGGTCTTCCTGGGGGGTCTGTCATGTGTTTGTGTATTTTAGGCAAACAATAAAATGATGCCATTACACACCCCTTTGTATCAAATTTTCTCTCAACCTCATTCTTCGAAAAATACCCCAGTCTTTTCCCCTTCAGTAAAAAGTCTTTGTACTGCATAATAGCTTGTTGGTACTGCTCAGCATATATAATTCTATAAACATTTTCATCATTCAGATGTTGGTAACACATTTTTAAATATTGCTTATTAACAAAACCAATTTATTCTCCTTGTCCACTGGTTTAAAAATAATTTCCTTCTTAATACTAAGGTTGCATAAAGCATCACACTCATTTTTCGTCAAATTATATTTGACTCTATTTTTTTGTTTTCCAAACTCAGTGGCAAGGTTCTCAGTTGCGTAGTTCACCATTACTGAAAACTGTTGAACACCTTTGTGTCTAAATGGTATAAACTGAGACTTATAAGGAACAGTATCTGTATTTAACTGACAGTAAGCATTCATGGCAACTCCTTAATCAACATCCAAACAACAAGAATACAAGCTTATATCTGAGTCATCTATGCTGTCCAAAGAACATTGATCCTCATTATATTATATACACTATTATGAAACAAGTTCCATATATGCAACTTTCTCACTAAACAAAACACATCTTTCTTAATCATATACAATCGTGGAATAACCGTTGGAACAAACTTAAGGCCCAGATTTAGTACAACCATCTCATAATCGTTATGGGCATAGCCTGATAAATTTACAACATAAGCAACATTATTAACAACATCAATTTCTTTTAAATTTCTTGTACTTTGATTGTTGTTGCTGGGGGTACGGATTATGTCTCTGTTGTTGCCCATAGTCCTCTCCTTGAATTTCAATAGAGCCCCTGCCCCGTTTCCTATTATTCTGGTTTGGCCTGTTGCCACGAAAAGTCTGGTTCATATGTTGTGGCTTTTGTACTGCTGGTAAACCAGGGTAATCATTAGTGTCACTGTCCAAATCAGTAGATTCCTCTGCAAAATCAGAGGAAGCACCAGCTTTTGCCGCCATGTCTTCAGAATTCTCTGAACCTTGAAACTGAATACCCTTTAGTCATGGCTTCTGATTTGTTCTCCATAAGAAGGCGGAACCCTTCTTATAATCCCCAAATCTCTAATGAGTTTTCTTTTTCTGGCAGCCAAAATATAATTTTCTGATTCACTTAACGTAACAGTAATATCCCCCAGAAAATGGTCAAGTTTATTGTGAGGTGTATTATTGGTCAACTCCTCACAAATATTTGAAATTTCTTCTTTAAGTCAGCGTTGTTTCAATAAATCTCTTTCCACCAGAATGTTAATCCACCCTGTGGAGCACTTGTGGGCTGCCAAAACCCACCTTTTGTGAAATTTCACATCTTCCTCATCCTCAGCATTGAACGGAGTGGTAGGGCTCTTGAAAGTTCTTAAGCCGCGAGGTGTAACTTCTAATTCTAAATACTGCTTCAAGCTGAGAATATTTAAATGGACTGACAATTCCTTGTGCAACAATTTATCCAACTTGTTATACTTCTGCTGCATTTCTGTAGATAAAACACCCACCGTACCTTGACCAACAGTTGAAAAGGGGTTACTGTTACTTCTCCCTTTGTTCTCCATACCCAGATATCTCTCCCAGGGTTTTACACATTCCGTTTTGCTAGATGACATCCCTCTGTGGCCGGTTAGCTCATTTAAGTGGATGGTGTATTGTTCAATACTCTGTTGGGAATACTCCCCTTGTTCTTGCCTGAAAACTCTAGGCAAATCTAGTAGAGATTCACTGGACATGGACAAACACGAAAAACTGTAAATAACATGCTCAAAAAGCAATAACACAAAGCAATAAAATTAAATACAGTAGTCCAGTCCACTCCAAAAAAGAATAGATTTAATAAGTTCTAACGCCTTGGCATTCACTGCCTTCAATGGAATAAATTAACATACTAAAGACACCCTATATATACAATCAATTACATCAATGATTCAATTAATTACATCAATTCATTAAATAAGTACTTTCCAATTACAATAGGCATTCAAGCCATCTGGATTTAAAGTGCCAAACTTTAAAATAAACAGGGCTTCTTTGTATAGAAGCCTCTCTTTAACATCCAAATAATCACTTTTATCAAATTTCTATAAAATAGTGCCTTGCAAACCACTAGGGTCACCCTTATGACATTTTAAACAATGTAATGTAAATGTAAGTTTCAGAGAATGTCATTTCAAATTTTAGAAACTCAATCGTGTTATTTAAATAATCAAAGAAATCCTGCAAGTCTATGTCATTTCCATGCCAAATCAAAAAAATATCATCCACAAAGCATTTATAGAATAAAGTATTCAAGGCATATAAATTAGCTTCACCATACACATTTATCTTCTCCCATTTACCCAGAGTTAAATTCGCATAAGTATTGGTTACAGCAGTGCCCATGGCTCTTCCTGATATCTGATGGTACACCTGCTTATTAAAAGTAAAAATATTGTTCTCCAAAACCAGTTCTAATAGCTCACAGTCTCAATTCATCTAGCAGAAAAGGAACCCTACTCCTGTAAGGTCTCCCTTAATACAGTCAATTCCATATACATTAGGAATGACAGTAAAAAGAGACTTTATATCTAATGTTACCAGGAGGAAATGGTCATGGGCACTGCTATCATACCAACCATGCAACTGGGTTAGGAAGTCACCAGTGTCCTTGATATAGCTCTGTATATGCCTCAAATAACCCTTTAACACATCCTGTCGTTATACAGATATGGACTCCGTCCTCCATCCCCCCCCCCCGAGACTATTGGTCTCATCGGAGGTTTCACTAAAGACTTACGTCTTTTAGGGAGTCCATAAAGTACAGGAATGGTTGGGCATGGTACACTTAAAAATGGAAGGTATCAATGTTTATATCACCCATCACTTGCAAATCATAGATACACATATTTATTTTACTTATCATGGTATCTATTTCTTTATTACCAACTGGTTTGAAAGTCTGTCTATCTGATAGCAGATCAGTTATAGATTGCAAATATTCCTCCATATCCATTGGAAAAAATGGCACCCCCCCCTTATCAGCTTCTTTTATAATTATTTTATTATTTTGCAGTGATTTCAATGCTTCCGATTCCTTAGCAGTTAGATTATACATTTTTTTAAACTTTTTTGCCATAAAGGTCACAAATTTGTTTTTCACATATGTTATTAAACACACTAATAACAGGATCACTAACAGGAATAAAAGTACTACTCCTTTTAAGATGATTACTCACAGAGCTACCACTATCCGTAAAGATATTCTTCAAATTTAAACTCTTTGAAAACAAGTTTAAGTCTGTAATTGCATTGACTAAATCATCAGTTCCAGCAGGACCAAACTTAATTCCATGTGACAATAGTGACATATCCACCTTGGAAAGTTCATACTTAGAAAGATTTACAACCAGAGAAGGATTTGGTAATTTCCTAGAAGATTCTTTATCAGACATCATTGCTATCTGACTATTTTGTATAGTATCAGGCAGATTCACAGTCTGCATATGGGTATTAGTATATTCCAGGTGTTCATTATACTGGTTAAAGTCATTTATATCAGTGGCTGTTGTCATACAACCATTAACAGACAATCCCATTGCCAAAGGGCTTTCCAATGGCCCTACATATTTATTTACATAATTACTAGATGAACTTTTAATTAAAGGAAGATTGGATAGCTTTACAAGAGTTCCTTTATCAGAAGTTAACCCTATCTGGCTATCTTGTACAATATTAGGCAAACGCATAGCTTGCAAAAGATTATTAGCACATTCCATTTGTTCACTATATTGACTAGAATCATTTATGTCATAACCTGTTGCCCTACATCCACTACCAGAAAGTTGTACAATCAAAGGGCATTTTAATGATCCTATGCATTCACCTATATGATTAGAGGTACCCACACCAGGATCCTTTGGCACGTTAACACATCCTAATTGTTCATTACATTGATTAGAATCAATTCCATCAAAGCCTGCTGTCACATAAACATTCTCAAGCAATTCTACAGTGGAAGGGCCGTCTGAAAAATGGCTTCTAGATAGTTCCAGAGAAGGGGTAGCTAGCTACTGCATGACAAATCTATTCCTCCCCTTGCCTTATTTGTTTGTTGGAGTATATTTTGATTTCTGGTCCTTGTATTAGCTGGACTGTTTGAATTATGGAGGTATACTAATGGATCACAGCAAGAGGTTCTCCGGTTTGATTCTCGGCTGGGGTGCCTTCTGTGCGGAGTTTGCATGTCCTCCCTGTGGTCACGTGGGTTTCCTCTGGGTGCTCCGGTTTCCTCCCACATCCCAAAGACATGCAGTAGGTGGATTGGACACTCTAAATTGGCCCTAGGTGTGAGTGTGTGCGTGTGTATGCCTTCTGTGGAAGGTTGGGTGCTGGGCTGGCAACTCGACACCGTAAAACACCACTGCCAATCATGAACGGACAGATGATCCGCTGTGGTGACTCCTAAACATGAAAAGCCAAAAGAAGAAGCACACTAATGGACTCCTTATAGCCCTATAAGCAAGGCGCAGATAAGGAGTCTATATGACACTAAGTATAGAGAGAATGCCTGCAGAGTTTTTTGGTAGTTCAGACTTTTAAGCCCTTGATCTTTTTAGTTACAAACTTCTAGGGGTTTTCCATTTTCTTGCTGTGCATAGTAAGTCACATCCCAGAGGGGGCATTTCACTCACTGATGGGTCTAAACATTGCAGAGTACAAGGAGTTACAGACCTATTTTGATCTGAAGAAATACCTTTAGATATCAGCTGTACAAGGTAAAAGGATTGCCAAATCAGTGTTGCAACATAATGGTCGAAAATGAGGGAGCTGTCCACCCAAGTACCTTGGTCTGTTAAGGTCTTTTCATTTTGAACTAGCTTATTTATACTATAAGCTGGAGCTAATGGGTGCTTATCAGGTGCTGCAATGTTGCACATTTTGGAGTTGTGTTTTTGAGCCCATTTTTAGTACAACAACTGACAAGTGTAAGTTCCTGCTGGAGTGCCTCTATGTCAGAGGAAAACTTGATGACAACCAACTTACAACTGGGATCTACCTCTGTCTCCCTCTATCTACTTACTTATCTTTGGGTCGCCACTGAATTCCATAATGCAATCTTTTGGTTGAACAATTTTCCTGGCTGAATGCAGAGGTCCTAGGAAATTTGCTACACCTTGTACAACATGCAGCTATAAAGTGAAACCACTACCACTTTGTTACAGTAAGGAACTTAGCTGCTGTTAAACAAGGTTTACTATCAAAATGTAGGTGAAACTGGGATGGTCGAATGTGTCTTTTCCAGTTTCCGTAATGCCGTTCTGAAAAATGTTTGAATGCACATTAGTGAATGGTAGTGAACATTTGCTAATGTGCATTCGATGTTCTGATAACAGATTGCACTACAGTGCGGATCGGGAAATTTAACCTCTTCCTCACTATAGTGCGATCTCGGAGTTGGACTATATAATATGCAGGGGGTGTGGGGGGTGCAGGGGGCTTGCCCCCCCTGAAAAAATGTTACTGGCAACATAGGAATTTCCAGTGTTTGAATGTGGATTTCATGGTTACCATTTCCGATATTTTGGTAATTTTGTATTACCAGATTCAGAAAACTAATTTGAACAAAAGGTGGAAAATTCCCGTGATTTTTCACATTTTAATAGTAAACCATTAAACAAAATAGGAGTACACACAATGAATACTTATCATTACAAAAGATTGATGGAGAGTTGTACATGGAAAACATCTTCTCCTACAAATTTGATGACATGGTCATAATCCTATGTAACATGTCAACAAATGCCTTTACATTTAAGAAAGTATGAGCAAGGTATTTTTTTCTTTCCTTTTTATGTTCTCATGGGAAGCCGTCTTACACTAGGGAGTAAGTGCCACTAATTTTATATACTTTAGAAGTTTAAATAGCATCCAAATGTAAATCTAACTTTAGGTACTGCTATAGCTCACCTAGTAGCAGTTCCTTGCCATTCAGAATCCTTTATGTCCTTAACACTTTTTAAATGTTGTAAAATACTGCAAACTGCTGTCAGATTATGACTCTGTAAGCATACAGTCATTGTTTGTAATGAGTGTAGTTAATATCCCATCTGTTCTAAAGGACTGAAGCTTACCTTAGTCTCCTTTGTTTTGTCAGTGAATCTTGGTTTTAATAAACTACTTTTCTATTCTGGGAAGTGGTAGTGCACTATCTTTTGGATTTTACACAATCTAGTCTTACCTCTGCACCCTTTCGGACTCCAACTGTTGCTTTTTGAACTTTGTGGTATATTTTATAATTAAGACTGAATTACAGGTACCATTTCATTTGCCACATCACTAAAAATTAGGTAAACTATAACTCAGTTCATAACAAAGTAAATGATGTAAGCCATCGTTTTGTGTATCTTCAGTTTATTTTCAAAAATATATATTCTATTATCAGTTGACCTATGTTTTACTGTACTTTAGTGCACAGTGTATTTTCACAAATGAGACTAGATTGTCAAGCAGTCTAAAATGGATGCAGTGTTGCTTTTGTGCCCCTTAGAGCCCATCGGGATGCTTGTATATTCTCTTTGTGGATTCCTATGTGGAAGACAGGTTCTCGTAAGGAAACTGTGGAGATGTACACAGGACACTGGTATGTACTAGTTGCTTTCACAGAGTCAGTGTGACTGAGTTTCTCCGATGCAGACATACAGTGTAGGTGAATCACAGGAAGAGCAGCGGGGCTTTGTTTCGCAGGTGAATCGAGCAGCTCAGCTTCATTAGTGTTCCACGATACTCCCCACATGTAGACTCCATACACAAACATTCCTTCCTGAGGGGGGTCCCGCATCTAAAGTCACAATAACAATACACATTTAGTTTTTACACAGCATGCTCATTATTTGTAATACTTTTATCCCTAGCCATTATAACACTATACCCAGACATTTTAACATTCAAGCTCTTTTGACAAGGAGTGCTCACTTCATTAGTTTACACAGTCCTTTTCATCACCCAGAAGCATAAGTTAGAGCACATTTATTTCTATATTCAAAATACCCTATGGCAAGAGCAAGCGCTCCTGACTTAAAGCAATCACAGAAGCCATCTTCAGCCACTGACCAGTGCATATGGCTTTGCACCAACTTTTTCAGTAAGGTCTGCCACATGGCAAACCTGAATGTGAACTTCTGTAAATGGAAAGTGATGCATTGGTAGGCCACAGGGTGACCCAAACACCACTGTTAGTTTTAGTGCCTGGAGGACAAATTACAATAAACTCTCAGTTAACTGGAACTCAAGCAACCAGAAAAAAATTGAAGAAATACAGTACAGTGTGAACAATTCAGTTTTTCATGTGTTGCACTTCCTGCCACCCCTCCACAGAAACATACCTTATGTTTTTAGAGTTTTAGAATGTTAAAAAAGAAGATACAAATAAATTCCCTCTCTACCCAACCTGAGAACAAGTCAAACCAAACTAGTCAAATCACTAAAATGTCAACACTCGCTCCATACTCAGTTTGCATCGGATTGCACATGTTCTCTCCGATCTCTCACACTCACATAGTCTCTTCAGCTTTCATACATGCGCTCACTCACTCTCTCTCTCTCCGATCTCTCACACACACACTCCTCAGCTTTCATACATCTCACTGATCTCTTACACACAGTCACTTCTGCTTTCATACATGCATTCACTCTTTCTCTCTCTATTCAATTTAGTGAATTCCAAAACACAGCATGCCACTGAAAACTGTTCTACATGCCACACTTTCTAGTGGAAATATAAGTTTAAAATATTATTATTCCAGCCAGAATTTTAATTACTCTATTTCAATATTAAAATCAAATCAATACAGTGTTTATGGTATAGTATAGTATAGGGTACAGCATTTGTCAAGGCTGTTTTTAATAGTAACTCTCAAGCAACCAGAAACTACACTTATCCAGCATCTACCAATCCCCATGGATGCCGGTTAACTGAGTTTACTGTATTATGAAGTACTGCAGTAGGACATTTCTTGCTTGATTCCAACTTCTGCTCTTATTCTCTATAGCTGATAGTGCAGGCCACACAGTAAGTCAGAGTTTGTAGTTGAGTATTCTTACTATTGTATGACTTCTTAACTGAGCAGATAAGGGCATACTGCCAAAGAAATTTAAAATACAGAGGCTTTTTTGTTCATCTACACAAAAAGTACTAAAAATTTTAAATATTCTGATTAATTGAATACATCTTTCTAGGATATATGGCTTTCTGCCACATCACTCCTGGTGGAGTTTGCTTTGTTTTAATAGGTTCATAGGTTCATAGGTAGGTACTAGGCTATCGGCCCAAGGGCCTACATAAGCCTAGCCAACAAGGTTCCCTGGCTTACGCCACCCAAGAAGGTTATTTTCCTATGCCACTGTCCAGCACAGACACAGAAGTGATCCTCGGGGTGTATTTCCTATTTCCCATCCACTCATCAAGATTTTTCTTGAAGAGTGCTAATGAAGAACTTTTCCTGACATAGATGGGTAGCCTGTTCCAGAGTATGGGAAGTCTCTGGGACCAGAATCTATCCCTCCAGCATGTCCTGTTTATCGTGGTGACAAGGTTTAGGTCCCTAGAGCGTGTAGCTTGGAGTGATTGGGATTTCTTTAGGTGTAGCATGTCCAACAGCTCTGGGTTTGACATAGCTTTATATGTTAGGCAGAGATCACCTCGGAGTAGGTGATATGCTACGGAGTAAAGCTGGAGTTTTTTGAGGTGCTCAGTGTAGGGCATTTGTTTGAGGCCAGTAATCCTCTTTGTGAGGTACTTCTGTGGTCTCTCCAGCTGCTGCAGATGTCTTGTGAGGTACATTCCAAAAGGGGTGTTGTACTCTATAATGGGTTTAATGAGTGTCGAGTAGAGGGGAACAATGACCTCTTTTTTCCTGGATGAGAATCCTTTTACGATGAGGTGTGCCACATAGAAGGACTTCCTGACTACTGTGGCGATGTGACTGTCAAAGGAGAGACTACTGTCCACCTGAGTCCCAAGGTCTCTTATCACACATTCGGTGTTAAGTAGATTGCTGCTTATGCGCTAGTTCATGGGTACAGAGTTTTTACCAAAGGGGATGACACTGCACTTTTTGGCATTGAGCTTGAGGCCATGGCTCTGACACCAGGCATCTGTCTCAGTGAGGCCCTTCTGTAGGATATCCACATCATTTGGGGACTTGACTATGGCTTCTAGTTTACAGTCATCTGCGAACTTCATTAGCCAGAGGCCTTCTGTGTTAGCCTGTACATCAGAGAAGTAGATAACAAACAGGAGATGTCCCAGGACAGAACCCTGTGGTACTCCACTTGTCACTGCTTTGAGGTCAGATTTGGAGTCTGCAACTTTTACAGTGTGGGTTCTGTCAGTGAGCCAGTTAGCAACCCATCTTGTGACGTAGGGATTTATACCTAGTTTAGTGAGTTTAGCTATAATTCCAGAATGGGGGATGGTGTCGAAAGCCTTGGCGAGGTCAAGATAGGCTGTGTGAACCACCTTACCCTCATCTACGGCTTTGGTGACTGCATCAAAGAAGTCGATCAGGTTCAGGAGGCATGATCTGCCTTTCACAAACCCGAACTGGGTCCATGATGATACGTCCCATGGCCTGCAGACCAGGGGCGTCAGGGGGCTATAGGTCATAGTTCTTTGGATCAGTGGGGGCTCCCCCCTGCAGTGGGATAACTGTTGTTGTGCCATCCATTCAGTGGGCACAAAGCCTGAAGTCTAAGTCTATTATTGAACATGGCTTAAAGCCAGAGAGCTTTCATTCTGAAGTTAAAATGCAAAAATGGATGTTGTCCCAGTGTCAGTACCCATGGATGCTGTGTTTTTTTTTTAGTGAGTGTAGCTTTTACTGTGATTACATGTTGGCAATATCAGTTGGTTCTGTAATTTACTTGCCTTTGTGCTGTAACTCAGAGCAGATCTGGGTGTTGCCATCGAGATTCTTGCCATAGCTATGGAATGCTTTGTGTTTGTCCTTGGAATTAGTGGCAATTTTGTTTTTGTAGCTAGCTTTGGAGGATCTTATAAGGGATTTCAGCTTCTTACTGAGGCTGACCAGGGAGCTCCTCCACTCATGGGATTTTACTCTCACTTGCAACAGTTTTTTCCTTCTGTTGTACAGTTTGTTTATGGCAGGGGACCACCAGATTGGCTTCCTTTTTTTGGAGGATAGTGTCTTGGTTCTGTTTGGGATAGCACGATCCATGCACTCGTGTAAGTGCTTATAGACTGCATTTGTGTAGGATTCAGCAGTTGTAACTGTATTGTCCATCTGCATGGGTGTCATGAAGTTCACCACTTCTGTCTTAAGAAGCATGAAGTTGGCTTTGGAGAAATTTTTTACCATGGTTTCCTTAATGGGGGGTGGGGGCGGGATATGGATATCAAGGGTGATTAGCTTATGGTCGGATCGGACCAACAAGGAGTTGACTTCAGGTGTGGAACACTGGTCACTCATGTTGGTAATGACTAGGTCTAGGATATTGTTGCCCCTGGTGGGGGTTGGATAAGTTGATCCAGGACATTGGAGTTTATGAATTCCAGAAAACTTTGAGCTGAGGAGTTGGTACATGAGTAGTTTTCCCAGTTAATGGTGAGGTAGTTGAAGTCGCCCATTATTAGGGTGTTTGGCTGAACCCCAATATTTTCCAGTACATCAAGAAAAGAGGAGTGGGAATCCTGGGGCATGGTGGGGAATCTGTAGCAAGCTAAAATTTGGATTGCAGTTTTGCCCATAGTTAGTTGCACTTGGATAACCTCGGATGCATTATGCTGAGCAACTAGCCTGGAGGTGTGGATATCCTTAATGAATATGGACACACCTCCGCCTTTGGTGTTTCAGTCCAGGTTACATGGCTGAAAAGTGTGGTATGAGTTATAGCCTGGTAGTGCAGGGGTGCTCTCTGGAGCCTTGAATCAGGTCTCAATCACTGCACAGATATCAATGTTCTCCATTTTAAGGAGTGCCTTGAGTGAGTGCATTTTGAGATTTAGACTTCTAGCATTGAGTAGCATTACCCTCATTTTTTGCTTGCCTGTTCATCTTACAGTGGTGAATTTGTTATTTGAACCTTGCCTAAAAAAGGTACTATAGGGGCAGCAAGAGCCTTAGCCAGTATCCGGAATCCCAAGGATGACAGGTGCAGGCCATCTGTGGCAAAGTATCGTGGTCTGTCGACCATGTCATCCCAAGCAGACAGATACTGGACCCCCTTAGAATTACATCAGAAGCTTAGCCAATTGGCCAATTGAAGTCAATCATTTTGTCCTTCTACTGCGGTATCATTCTGGGTGATGGCAGAATGCTACTCATGGCTAGGGTCATACCTGCCTGGGCTACAAAACTGAAGAGCTCTTCCATGTCTCTTTTCATGTAGTCCAGGGAGGTATATCTTAGGTCATTCACACCAACATGGACATTGACAGAGTCATATTTGTACTTGCTGTGGAGTGACCTGAGTGCATGGGTTATGTGGCGGATCCTGGCACCTGATAGGCAGCTGACAGTAACCTTCTCTTTGTTTAGCCTGGAGAGTGGGACATCAGTGTGCCTGACTATAGAGTCACCAATGACTAATGTGTTGGGTACATTGTTTTGCCTTATTGGCTGTGGTTGAGTGGCACACTGAGTCTGTGGGCTATGCGTCATTTGGGTTATGTTGGGGGATGGAGGTTGCTAGTGTTTCTGCTTTGGAGGTCTCTGTTGCTTAGACAGATTATTATTGAGAGTCTCCGCAAATGTTTTTGTGTTACTATGTGTGGATTTTGGTGGTGTAGATTTAGTGAGACTATGTGATGAGTGTGGTGTGGTGCAAATGTTTACCTTCTCCTCATGACTGTCAAGTTCAGTCTTGGTTGGAGAGAGCTTTACCTCCAGTTTGGCTAGAAAAGTGCATCTCTCACAGGTTCTAGTGTTGGGTGGTAGGAGGAGAGGTTGTCTGTGTACATGAGGCAATTTCTACATTGCCTCAAGATGCCCAGATTCATCAGATAGACAGAAGAGAACACTGGGAGCTGACCCTTGGACATGCCTGAATAAAAAAAAAATTTCCTCTAGATAAGTGAGGAAAGTGAGTACAAGAGCTGTTTTTCTCTAAGCAAGTGAGAAAAGTAAGTACAAAAACTGTTTTCCTCTAGGTAATGAGGAAGGCTGAGTGCTATAGTAATTAGTAGCTTATTTAGTGCTTACAAGTTCTGAATAAGTGCTGAGCACGAATAAGCAAATTTAAGTGCTAAAACTAAGAATCTGTATCTGCACTAGATGAGTTATAGGACAGAAACAAGTGCAAATGCAGGCATTCAAATTAGAAAGTATGATAGAATGAAAAGTATGTCAGTCTTTTAGCTTGTTGGTACAATTTAAATTTCTCATACTTGCTATCCTAGGGTAGGAGTAACCCCCTGATCTCTTGCAGTGCATACAAGTATTGGGTTAGGCCTTAGCAAAGATGATGCCTTTGCATTTGATTGGAGGTTGAAGGTTAAAGGATGCTGGCTTTGGATCATCATGCAATGAACAGCTAGTACAGCTTTCGACTTTGCAAGTTGTTGGGAAAGGCAAGCTCATCCCACTAAACTCGCAATGCACTCTGCAGAACTTAAATTATACCAAGGAAAAAGAAAGACATGAAAAGTCAGAGATTTTTTCTGCAGAAATTTTACTTTATGGATATGCCGGAGGGCACAAAGAAGATGGCATCTTGTACAACAGCCATATTACAGGCCTGACGTAATACAAAGGAGATGTGGCACAGCTGACTCAGGTTAATGTGCTAATGCTGATACACTTATACGCATGCTCCGAGAATCAACCTCGAACCATGCTAAATAAAACATGTTTTTATCAGGAAGGCCCCACACCTCATGCTAATTATAAGTATATTAACTCAGAAATTGCACAATTCCTGAGGAAAGGGTAAATTCACTAACCCAGAGAATAGTCAATTTCACATAGTTGGTGGCCATCTGTTTTTTCAACCAAACTGTGTCGACAAAACTGAGGTAAAGAAAAGTCAAACTGACCACCAGCAGTACTCACACACATACGCACACACACACAGACACACACACACACACACACACACACACACACACACACACACACACACACACACACACACACACACACACACACACATATATGTATTGTAATGCAAGCAGAAAAAATATTTTTCTTGCTCATGGTCACACAATATGCAAGAAAGAATAGTTTAGACCAGGTTAGCCAGCTCACAGCACAGTACAAAGTAGAACTACTGCTCTTCCAGCTACTAGATCATATTAGCATGCACCTTATTGCTCAAATGTGTATTGCTGGAAAATCCTAATTTTCATTCAAAAATAACAGGGTACTACAAAATTCCAAGATGTCCCTTTAAATCATAATTTATTTACATTTGTTTCTCCTTACTCATCAGCTTATGTCCACAGGACTGATTCTGGACATGATGACATCACTAGAGTCATGACCGTGGCTGATTGTGTTTGCAGTGAAAGCAGGCTCAGGTTAGGGAGTACTATATCACAGAGCTGGACACTCTCGGTCTGTATGAGGATCGTTAAATAGTGAGCAAAAGAGAAGGAGCCTATTTATACTCAATGTGAGACTAGCATATTTAAGGACAAAACATCTTTTTAAAGTAATTTTGTCACTTATTACACTTAACTTTTTTTTTCAGAAAAATAAGCAAGTAGTACTTATTTGTGGCAAATATACATTTTTCAAAAAAATCATTAAATGTATTGAAAAAAGCCCATAATTTGAACAGTTTACATTGGGCTTACATGTTTTTTCTGGAAGGATGCTGCTAACTATGTACTTTGATAAGCCAGGAAGAATGATTGGTTTTGAAAAAAAATGCAGTTTACTTTAATGCCTACTTATACTATTGTTTCATCAACTTGGCCACTAATGGAAGATGGTACTTTTCATCTGAGTGTGTATTTTTATTAATGATTTATTAATGATTCATTAAGTACAGAAGGAGTACAAAACACAGACACACACACACACACACACATACACACACACACACATATATATATATATATATATATATATATATATATATATATATATATATATATATATACACATATATACACATACATACATATAGGTTTACTATTATATTCCTGAAACCACTTCAGTTGACTAGTGAAAACATCAACCTGGAAAGACAAATCTGTACTGTCGAACAGGCAACAAACTCATTACGACGACTCCCGGAGTTCAATGTATTCGACATAGTAGGAGGAGACGTCAGTCACCCATGCTATGCAGCTTACTCTACTGTGACTTTCCACAGTCAATGGTATATCTGTTTTACTATTTTGCAGGAGGGCAAGTGCCCCTGCACCCCCACACCCCCTGCATATACCGACTCTGAGATCGCACTACAGTGAAGAAATGGGTTAATTCCCTGTTCTTCACTGAACCATGATCTCCGTACACATTGCCAAACCCAGAAAATTGAACTACACTATGCATTCACTGTATTGTAGTCAATGTTTTTTGGTTTAGCATTCTGCCCACTTGAAAACTGCCTTTTGACCACATACCGGTCGACCAAAGCAGTTTCTGAAATCTAATAGTAAACACACACACACACACACACACATATATATATATATATATATATATATATATATATATATATATATATATATATATATATATATATATATACATACACACATGGGTCTACTTTTAAATCTTGAAAGACTGAAATACCAACTTTCATTATCTCAAGACCTAAACACCGAACACCCACTATACCGAAATATTAAAAAAAGAATGTCACTGTACTAAAAATTTATAATACCGAATTTTCAGCAAGCGACTTTCAGTTTTTTTAATATGATCTCCACCACAACATCACAAACACCACCTCCCCTCACACACCATAACTAAACTAGACAACACACACACCAACAAAACCTATGCATAAGCAAGCCCCCCCTGCACCCCCCACACCCCCGCCACTTATATATACCATCTCCGAAGTTGCGCTACCATGAAATACACAAAAAAACTACCATTACACACCCCACATTTACTTCACACACCATCACATATATACCCAAAAAAACACACATACTACACATTCAAAAAAACACACTGCCTTCAGCACTAACACACACTCACCTATCTAACCCATCCAACTCCCAAAACATCCTACACAACTAAAAAAAAAAATCCCTACCGAAACCCTTAAACACTTACAACCTACCTGAATCTCCATAAACAACCACACATTGTCCGCCATGTCTAACTCCCAGACCACAATACACTGCAAACACAAGCCACAACACACCACACCAAAAGCAGATTCGGTAATCTAAAACTCGGGAAAGTGCAGTTTCGAATAAATGCACTTTCGATATTTTCATCTCGAGATACTGAAAGTCAGTCTTTCAGTCTTTCCAGATTTAAAAAGGATCCCACACACACAAACATACATAGAAACACACACCAAAAAAAACCCCCACAGAATTGTTTCAAACACTTAATGATCCTAGGTGCTGGTTTTATTGGTGTTTTTGGTCCGTGCACCTTTGATAGGTCACTGATACATGTACTCTTTTGTGTGGTGTGTGTGTGTGTGTGTGTGTGTGTGTGTGTGTGTGTGTGTGTGTGTGTGTGTGTGTGTGTGTGTGTGTGTGTTGTTCCTATCAGAAGAGTGAACGGTTAAATTACTGAACACTCATATTGAACTTTAAAAGGCAAAACCTGAAAATGTGTAAGGCATTGAACATCGATTTTTTTCCCAGGGAAAAAATATCGATGGGCTGTTCTCTGGACTTTGCTGTTTTCTCCACTGTGGTGCAATCTCGGAGTTTGTATATTTATGTTGGGGGGCCAACACTGGGGGTGTGGGGAGCAAAGCCCCCCACTTTATTTTGCCTGTACATTGTTTTTTTTTTTTTTTGGCTCAGCAAATTTTATCCTTGGCAAAAAATTTGCTGCACTCTTCCTTCGACATTTTAAAGTTTCACGTTTTTAAGTTTGATAAAAGAGCGTTCGCTATTTTTAGCATTTGATCTTCTGATATAGACTTTGTTTTTGTGTGTGTGTGTGTGTGTGTGTGTGTGTGTGTGTATAAAAAAAGAATATATATATATATATATATATATATATATATATATATATATATATATATATATATGGCTCTACTTCTAAAGCTCAAAGTTTCAAAACTTCAAACTTCAAATGGCCACAGGAGGGCAAGCCCCCCTGCACCACAAATCCCTGTTAAATAAATATACCAACTCCAAGGTCATACTACAGTGAGAAAAACAGCAAATATCCCATTCTGCCCTGTACAGTGATCTCCAGTCAAACTGTTCAAAGTTTCAAAACTTCAATTTTATGGTCTCAGCCATTTGAAGTTCAAAGTTTTGAAACTTCGAGCTTCTGAAGGGTATATATATATATATATATATATATATATATATATATATATATATATATATATATATATATTTCTAATTTCTTACATTACAGCCCGTTTTTTTTTTCTTTTACTTATGTGTGCACTAAACAGCATCCTTGTTGTCTAACCCTTACATTTTTCCTTTTTAATTGCGTCACTAATGCATAATATTTCTTGAGTTCACAAACTTTTTTGAAATTTGTTGATGCGTGGCGGTAGTCTGCACACTTTATGAACCCCCTAGGAGTTTTACTAACATATTGCAGCTTCTTTGCATTGTTTTTTTTGGTTTCTTTTTCGTGACGAAAACTAGTTAGTGATTGTGGCTTCCCTTTCTGCCCTTCCGTTCAGTCTGTTAGTTCACTGTTTAGCATATTCTTCTGATTTGCCAGACCTTCTTTTAATAAAAGCTTTATTGGCTAATCATTATTATATATGTATACAAAACTCTTTTAATAAGAAGAGTATTGACTAATCTTTATTATATATGTATACACATATGCCATGCAGCCTTCTTTCTGTCCAGCCGCCGCTTTGTATTCAGCGATCTGCGAGCAAGGCTATACTGCTCCAGATCTTCTGAATACATACTTCTCTGCCCCCCTTTTCTCTTTTACTTACTTGTACTCTTTTCCATAACCCTTTTGTCCAACCCGTGCATACATTATTTATTTCTTATTACTCGACTCTGCTATTCCTTTCTAAGTGAGTCATGTAATTTCTTATATTTCTCGAAGATACAGATCTCTTTTGAAATAAGTTGCCTTGTACTTTAGGAGCCCCCTAGGTGTTCTTTAAACAAATTCCAGCTAATTTGCATTGTTTTTTGGATCACTCTTGTGACGACACTCTTTATGAACCCCTTAGGAGTTTTACTAACATATTCCAGCTTCCTTGTATTGCTATTTTGTTTCTTTTTCGTGATGAAAACTAGTTAGTGATTGTGGCTTTCCTTTCTGCCCTTCCGTTCAGTCTGTTAGTTCTCTGTTTAGCATATTCTTCTGATTTGCCAGACCTTCTTTTAATAAGAGTTTTATTGGCTAATCTTTATTATATATGTATACAAAACTCTTTTAATAAGAGTTGTATTGGCTAATCTTTATTATATTTGTATACACATATGCCATGCAGTCTTCTTTCTGTCCAACCGCTGCTTTGTATTCAGTGATCTGTGAGCAAGGCTATACTTCTCCCGATCTTCTGAATACATACTTCACTGCCCCCCTTTTCTCTTTTACTTACGTGTACACTTAACCATAACCCTTTTGTCCAACCCCTGCATACATTATTTATTTCTTATTACTCGACTCTGCTATTCTTTTCTAAGTGAGTCACGAATTTCTTATATTTCTCGAAGATACAAATCTCTTTTAAAATAGGTTGCCTTGTACTTTAGGAGCCCCCAAGGTGTTCTTTAGACAAACCCATAGTTTTTCAGCTTCGGCATTCCATTCTTCTTAGAGGAGTGGTTATCTTCATTTTATTTAATTTAGTTTCCTTCTGATTGGTCCTTACATATTATTCACTGAATGGGTTACATGTTAACAATGACTGTTTTTTATTGTTTTTTTATTATTTTAAACAATTATTCATTGGTTAATATTATCTTAGGACTGATTGGTCTTTAGTTCATTAATGCTTAGCCCATTGGTTAACAGACAATGACTACGTTTCTACACAGTTTATTTCACATGTGTATATATATATATATATATATATATATATATATATATATATATATATATAATCTATATATATAAATCTGTTTGTTTCAACTGAATCTTTGTTAAGTTTTCTGAAGAAGTTCCAAGATATTAAAGGAATGAAAGCGCTTAAAACTATCTGTTTGAGTGCGGCTCATTTTTTCCATCTAATCCACGAGTGTTGATACTTCCTTTTGAAGTTTTTGTTTTGAATATATATATATATGTGTGTGTGTGTGTGTGTGTGTGTGTGTGTGTGTGTGTGTGTGTGTGTGTGTGTGTGTGTGTGTGTGTGGCTACAGCTGATTTGGTCGCATCACGTATTCATCATGTGCATTGATTTTTGATAAATTTTGCTGGTGGTTGCAGTGGTCAAATTATATTACAGTTGAACTGCATCAGTTCAACTCTAATATAATTTCTGGAGTTATCCTTTTAATCCATGGTTGTGCAACTATGATGTTAGTATATTTAATTTCTGGATGGAAAATTTCTGGTTACTTTAGGTGATTGCAAATATAACTTACAAGTTTCATTTCTGATCACCTTATTTTGTTCTTTTATGTTTAGATGAAAATGATCACAATGTAAAGAAATGTCATCTCATATATATATTTCTCTGGGACCTTTCAACCCCTGGCCTTTTTGTTATGAGAACATTTCCATAACTGCTTGGGTCTGAGCTGACCACTTAAATCTCTGTGAAAAACATCCTTCCAAAGGTAACTCTCTCAGCCAGACTTGCTGTTCATGCAGTTAGGTGGCATGCATGTACGCTCCAGCATGGAAGTATCCGTGGCATGTAAATCACCTCATAAGCAGGTGAATTGCATGCAAATGAGGGAGGTAGAGAGCTCCAGCAAGTGGATAGGCAGCCCTGCAGACCCTGTGTTGGTGTCCATATTGTACATGGAAAAATGCCATGTTGTTGTTGTGTCTTTCAGCTTTTCCCGGTTAGGGGTCATCACAGTGGAACTCCGGTCCGCTAATGATTGGCAGTAGATTTTTACGTGCCGAGATGCCGGCCCTGATGCACAACCTTCAACGAAGGTATGCCCCTTCACACGTCTCCAACAGAAGACGCTCTAGCTGAGAATCAAACAGGACAATGTCTTACTGTGAGGCGACAACGCTACCGCAGTACCACCACCGCAGTGTACAGGAGATTAAAAAGACAACAGTTTATATTGGTGGACAGAAATAGCATAGCAGACACAGATATGTGCAAAATTATCCACTGTGTGTCCAAAACCGTATGGGAAATACGTAAAATTAATTAATTTGTTTAATGATCTCCATACATTTGCATAGCATGCTGCAGTGCGCAAACATGCAGTTATGAAAAAAAAAATTAGAAAGATTGTAAAAACCAAATTTAGTAGTATGTGACAATAATGTATTATAGGACCCTGCTTGGAGTATCTACAATGGTGGAATGGTGCTGTTGCCAATGAGGCAGGCTCTGGAATCATGTAGTATCTAGGTTGTCTGCACGGATCCCCATGCAAGTGAGGTGGGGTTACTGAATAGCACAAATGGGTATCCATGTCCGCAGATCCCATCCACGTAGGCACAGAACCATGTTAGTGGCCAGAGAAGAGGTAGCTAACATCAACAGGAGTGTGTGTCTCAGGACTTGTAAGCTCATTGGAGCTCAGCTTTGCCTGTTTGCTGTGCTTAGCTGGGGGCGTGTACAATGGTCGCTAAGCTTTATTTACCTTCAAGGTATGTGGTTCCACATGTTTGCATGGTGTGCTGCTGTGCTGAGCATGACCTTTCAGGGGGGCATGTATAGAAACTGCTGAACTTTGTTTATCTTCGTGGTGCATGTTTGTGTGGCACACCAAAGTGCTGAGTGAGGAAGGCTGTCCAAAAAGTAGTACTGAAGACCCCTGCTTCATATAAACTAGGGCCATCAGCAGTCTGTAATGAGGTACTTGGCAGGTGAAAAGCATCACAGGTAGCCAATCACACAGGCTGCACCTACAACAGAGCCCTATAAAGGTTGCATACACTCTACAATCTGATTTTACCCCCATACTCTGCACCAGTGGAGTACAGACTTGGGATTTTTAACTGAAGGAATGCTAGGGGCTGCTGCAGGTCTGCTAATCTGTATGTGCTAGATGTTGAGATCAATGCTGCTGCTGCATGTGACAATAGGCCTAGACTGAGAAGCAGAAGAGTGTTCAGGCTCAGGGTAACCTTCCAGGAGGGACATGAGCTGGAGATTGTAGAGTGCTACAGGGTGAACAGGGACATACTACAAGAACTCACTGAGCTCTGCTGCCCTCAACTCAGACCCAGAGCCAACAGAGGGGAGTTGAAACAGAGGTATGTTTAGCTCTTAGGGTACTAGCCACAGGTATAGTCCAAAGACCAACTGCAGAAATGATGGGGATCTCACAGGCATCACCATCCAGGATACTCCACCAGTTCTCGGATACTATGCTACCACATGCCAGTGAGCACATTTATTTTCCCCACATCCCTGAGGAGAGGGCCAGCAGTATGCAACACTTCTACTGTGTAGCTCACTGCCCTGAGGTACTGGATGCCATAGATTGCACTCATGTACACATCAAGGCACCATCTGGTGAGGAAGGTAGAATCTAAGTCAACAGCAAGGGTTATCACTCCATCAACTGCCAGGTTGTGTGCAATGCCCAGGCATTATCATGAATGTGTGTGCTGGCAGCCCTGGCAGTTATCATGACTCCCACATCTGGCATGCATCATAGCTGTACCAGATGCTTGATGGGGGACATCCCACATGGCCATTTACTGGGGGATGCTGACTACGCACTGGAACCATGGATGATGACACCCATCAGAAATGCACACACACCCATGGAAGAATGGAATAATGAGCCAAATGCACAAACTTGGAACATCATAGAGTGTGTGTTTGGGCTGCTGAAGTCACAGTTCCGGTGCCTTGATATATCTGGTGGAGCCCTACAATACTCTTCAGCCACATGTGCACAGACGTTCACAGTATGTGCCATGCTACACAATATGATGCTGTGGAAACAGCTGCAGCAGGATCAGCAAAGAGAAGGGATACACAGCGCCCCACCAGTGTCTAAGTCCTCACAGCAACACCCACAGGGGACTCAGAGGAGGAAACCCCTGAGGATGTCCCGGTATCCAGATATAGGTGAGCCAGTATGCCCTGGCCTTGGCCAAGAGACAACACATAGCACATGCAATGATAACCTAGGGCACCAGGGACTGACACCGTACTCCGACTTGCATACATATAGTAAAAATGATGTCAGTCAACCCACATAACCTGTACCTAACCATGTATTGGATGTGAATTGCATGCATCAGACAGAGCCAGCTCTGAACTACAGTTCTGTCAACTGCTGCATTTGCAAGATAAGTCACTCACCTACATACCACTTGTAAGGAGTAATGTAATATGCTATCATATGTTGTATGCAAGGGAATATAGTGGGCTATTTGGAGAGATGTAACATCCATATGGGACTACAGATACCCATTCCAACAGTATGTAGCACATGCATTGACAACCTAGGGCGCCAGGGACTGACACCTTACTCCGGCTCGCATACATATAGTAAAAATGATGCCAGTCAACCCACACAACCTGTACCTAACCATGTTTTGGGTGTGTATTGCATGCATCAGACAGAGCCAGCTCTGAACTACAATTCTGTCAAGTGCTGCATTTGCAAGATAAGTCACTCATCTACATACTACTTGTAAGGAGTAATGTAATATGCTATCATGTTGTATGCAAGGGAATATAGTGGGCTATTTGGAGAGATGTAACATCCATATGGGACTACAGATACCCATTCCAATAGTATGTGTTCCATAATATTCACTAGGCCTCATGGTTGGAATATTCACTACAGCAGTCAAGGGGGATGTTAAATAGTGAGGTCACATGATATTTGCACTACTTACTATGCCAGCAGATCATTTGCTGTTCATCCCCCACCCCACCACACCAGTGTTCCCATACAACTGCTGTAACAGTAAGTCTGCAATGATATATCAGCAGACCAGTCAATTCCAGGGCTGTGACATAGAACCTGGCAACACATTGTATGTCTTCACGTAACGCAGGGGTGACAATGTATGTCTGTATGCTAACTGTGTGAGGAATGACACCTCTCTGTCTGGTGGCTGGTGTGGTTCACTGGGCTAGGGACTTTAGCATGGGTGATGGTGTTGATCATTTGAATCTAGCAGCATCTACATTTTTTGCATGTGAGGTACTTGTATGGTGGTATTCTCACAGACTGCTATACCCCTCAATCTGTCACTGCGAGACAGCTGGACAACATCAGAGAGAATGGGGGAGACAAAGGGCCAAGACTACAGACAGACATTACATATGCTCTGATAAACCTAGAAGGTGACTAGTATAACAGCAGGTTGCAGCAGAACATTATAGATGCAGGATGTAAAGTCTGTTACTTGAATGTGTCAGTAGTTAACACAATTCAATGACTGCATTATACAATATTATACCAGAACCCCACAAATGTGTGAGCAACAGACCAGATATATGGGGTGAAATGCTGGACATTCTGCAAATACATGTACATTGTGAGGTATACAGACTGTCACCCTGTGTGTGGTGTTACATTATGTACCCCAGTCACATATTAAGTAAAGCATACAGCCGGGGAATGGTTTGGACAATTTAAGGGACATGCTGTACTGCAGAAACAGGTGCAACAGCACACAAAATCCTGGACCAGAGTACAGGTAGCTGTGGCCCAGAGTCACCTTGTAAGTACTGACAGTCCCACTGAGCATGCTCCTACACTTAGCTAACGTGAGGGCAAGTCTGTTGCCTCTTCCTCACAAAGACCTACTATGTGGAAATATGTCTATACATACAGACAGCTACATATACATATCTGTCTGGCCCTATCCCCCTCACACATGATTAATGTGTCTATCAGTATGTATCACATATACATATGATAGTGACATATGTATCCCTATATAAATTACAATGGTGCATAGACTCTCCACATATATCTACCTAACACATTTACATAATGTACCCATGCAGCAACAGTTAAAGAAACATCCGTTATACACATATTAATTAATATCTATCTATCTATATATATATATATATATATATATATATATATATATATAGAGAGAGAGAGAGGATGTAAGAATGTCCCCACTTACCCCTCGGAATGCTCTGAGGTTATCTGTATGTACACATCACAACATTTGTCCAAAGGAACCAGACTAATGCCTCAACAGTACATAATCCACTCACCCACAGACCCCTGCACCTGCGGAATGTCACCTTGTAGATAAACACAGGTGAGCAGGTGTTGTAATGTACAATGGTTTCAATGCATACCTTGGACAGGCCATAATGTCCCTAGCTACATGTTTGCCTATCTAACTGTAACCAGCCACATATTGTCATACTGGTAACTGTATACACATAGCAGGGGTATTAACAGGTATCCCACTCCTAGGAAACTAGATACAATAAAAGTACCAAGCAATATCACACTGCAGGCCATGCGTGCTGTCCAACAAAAGGCTACTTTGTGTACTGCATAAGTATGGTGCCTCCAATCTTATATAAAACAGACATAACTCGTGGTGCATGTGATAAGTATTCCTAGCTATAGTGCATGATAATAGATAGGTAGGAGTTCAAATCTCACATTAGCCAAGTGTGTGTGTGTGTGTGTGTGTGTGTGTGTGTGTGTGTGTGTGTGTGTGTGTGTGTGTGTGTGTGTGTGTGTCTGTGTATGTAAATATATCCCTTTGCAGCACTATGGACATGCCCATATGGGCTATCGCTGTGTAATGGTTATGCATTTTATGGCCCTGTGACTAGCTGCTGGCCCTAAATTGCTTGCCTTCTATACATAATTATAACTGAAGTCTGCCACCTGTCTCACCTGGACACAGGATATTTGTAGATATGTCAACCCCATCACCACACAGTGTACATTTGCAAGTGCAGAAAACCCAGGTGACACGTAGCAAGGGTAGCAGAAACAAAGTACGAATGCATGAGTACACTGACTGCCCCCATTGTCCTTGATAGACTGTTCTACACATATACACACCTAGAGAGCCTTGCACGTATACTGCCATACTTTGCTGATGTCATATTTCTGCTGTGCTGCCATACCATCCTGTCCCACTGTATTGCTGCCATGTGTCCATAATTTATGTCCTCATATCCTGGAACAGAAACATACACAGGTCCATGACACACCTGTCAGTCTGGAACACTACCATTGGTTCAACATCATGCAACAAAGATACACAAAGTGTAATATGTGTCATGACACATGCCACCATATAGTACCTGCTATGGCCCACAACAAGTGGCATGGCAAAACAATACTGCATTACACAAGTACATGTCAAGTAATATAGACACCCCGTGCATCAGACACATTGTAGCATTTGTCTGTAACGCTGACACAGATGGCAGGGATGTGGCACAGGTATCATCACATGCACAGGGTGTGGTGTGGGGGTGCCAGAGGCCTAGGCTGTGCCAATCAGGTGACAGCATGTGTGTGAGGTAGGAAGGGGTGTGTTTAGATGGGTCATGAAGAGGTACCGTGTGTGTCTGTTACTGACCTGCATGTGACAGTGGTATCTGAGTGTGCATGTACACAGTCAAGCCCAGTGCTAGACTTACACATGTGTATGTTGGACAGCTGTGGACAGTACATGGTAGAGTGGACAGTTCACTGTCTCCGGCCATGAGCACAGGAACTGGCTCTGCCATGAGTAGCACTGGCACCACCATGTCCAAGATCAAATGCGGTGCTAGTACCTGACTGTGACTGCTGTCTGATTGGGCTGTATCCTGCATAGGACCACCCAGGGCCATGCACCCATAGCCTGCCATGTCATGGTGTGGACAGCACACTTCCCTCTGTAGCGCTGCAGGTACTGCCACTACAGGAGCATGACTGTGCATGGCCAAGCGCACATAAAGCAGATTGTGTTGCTGACCTATGTCTACATGTCCAATGCCCAAATCCAACTAGATGTTCCAGCACAGACAATGTGCAGTCCAGGACAGCTACTATCTCAGCCCACCATCTGTCCACTGCATTAGTGAACTGATCCAGGGTCTCCCCAGTGCAGTGGAGGCAGTCACAGATGTCAGACTGTTCTGCATCCATAACCCTAAGCATCCATCTGGTGTTGCATTCAGAATGTGCCTGTGCCTTCATGACAGCCTGAAACATGCATCGAGTGACCCATGATGTGACACCTGCAACAGGTGGAGGATGGACATCAGTCTACCTGTTTGGGACATCCCAGCTGTTTGGCTATTGCCAGTGTCTATACTCACTGATGCCAGACTTGCCACACTGCCCTGTTCAATGTTGCCACCCTCTGACTGTCCAATATCTGTGGCCTCTGGGGACCTGGGTATGTGTGGGCATACTGATTGTGTGTGGCGACAATAGGGCAGAAGATGGATGTGAACTTCTGGGACAGATTCAGCCCCTGATAACCCCACCTGTGCCTCACTATGGCCACCATCATCAGAGTACAATAAGACACTAGCATCAGGTTGTGAGGGGGACAGACACCAACCCCCATGGGCACCTGTGAAAGCCAAGACAAAAGCAGTACATTACTACCTGCACTTTCATGTATGGTAATCCACACAGACTCATACAAATGAGGACCCACAACTCATTACCTGTCTCACATCTTCTATCTCCCCTCCAATGCACAACAGACAACCTCACACCAACATACACAGACAAGGCAAGCCCTTTACAACATGAATTTCAGCCACATCCAGTTAAAGTTGCCAGTACAATCAGCCTGTAAGGTATGCAATATAACATTATATGTGATAGAGCTACACATAAAACTCAGTACACCTATCTTAAGAATGATATTCCAATACTACTGTCAGTGCCTCAGGTATGTGTCATCTCCCCATTGTGTTTGAACAGGCATCTTGGAGTAATTGCCGTATGTATACCAGGCTGTGTAGCCACTCATAACTATCAGTGCAAATGTATCAATTGTCGTTCATATACACACTTGTGATTACCAGGTCTATGGACTGTAGTTAACTGTTCCAGAATGGAACATGCACATATTCTACTTTGGCTAAACACAACATTTGTACATAGGGCAATATGGCAGCCCTTAACTTTCATAGGGTATATATGATCCATAATAAACAGGCCACACTTGACAGATCTATGAAAAGATGAGAGAGAGAGTTATTGTCAGCACCACCAAATGATGCAGCACTACAAGGTAATATGTGCATATATCCACATGTACAGTAGCCACTGTGATACTGGCTGTATGGCTGACATTCTGTGTATGTGTGCACAACTAAGCATAATCCCCACCTCCCCCCAATGCAAATAGACCTGCCACTCATGTACAGGTATGTACAGCCTGCCACTATGACTGAGACAGTATTACACAAATGAACAGTGTGCTTACCTGGATGCTCCTCTGATGTGGACACTGTCACCTACATTCACAACATATGGTGTGATGGATGCCTGGGAGCTGTCGTGTGTTCCAAGGTTCACCAGGAATTCTTCTGTGGCTGAGAGTGGTTGTTCCATCACAGGCCCTCCATCCTGGCAGCACATTCCTTGGCAACAGCAGCTGCTCTTCTCATGCAGCATTCAGCATGTCTGTGGCCTGGTGTTGGACCTGTTCATAGGCCCTGTCCTGTTGGCCAATCTGATTGTTATCCCGCACAAGGTCTTCCCACAATGCTGCCTGCTGTTCCTGATTATGGCTCACCCTGGACAATAGGATCTGATGGTGCTGTCTCAGTCCATCCACTATGATGTCATTCTCTACATCTGAGAAGGGGGCATGTCTTCTGCGGTACATGCTTCCTGAAAGACAACAAAAGGGGAACACATATCAGGACCAGCCATGTGGAATTCCACTATGTACAGATGCAGCACACCCATAATGGCCTGCACTCTCCACTGCTCCCTCACACATCATACCCCACAGTCTGACAACATACTACATGTGTGGATACCACCAAGACTGTAGCAATACTGGGATAAGTCTCTGTGTAGCATGGCAGAATCTGCTGTATGTCCCAGCACTGCAGTCTACTGTGTTGTGTCCCCTATAGGCAAACTCCCACTAATATGTCATATGGCTACAGCCAGACAAATAGCAGTGTGCTATTACAACCACTAAATGGGGACAGTCCAGCAGCACCAGTGTGCCACAATGACAGAAACAATGCAAACCTGTTGTATTATATGTTCCTTGATGGCATCTCACCTCTCATTTATACAGATGTTTGCAGAACGCCAAGATGTTTGCCTCATAGTGTTGGTCATTTTCACACAGCATTGTGGATGTCTGACAAAAGGTTGCTGAATCATTGATGGTTGATGTCAGAAAATAAAGACTGACATCTATGTTTAAGATGTCATACCCTTCAGAACACAGTTCTCCTGCTGTAATATTCTAAAGACATGCGTCTGGAGTATTTCTCCCCGGGCCTCCACTGAAAACAGGATCTGTGGAACCTAGTAGGACTTTCCTGGTCAACAAATGTTAAATAAAAATAAAATAAAATAAAATAAATAAATAATAAATAATATCTGTTATTCTATTCAATTACTTACTTTGTATGAGCAATAGTTACAGTGTCCCTAATGTTGGGCCTTTGTCCCTCCATTACTTATGTCTTGGTCAGATTTCTTGCTGTAACAGGCTGAGAGCTATGTTAGGCATAGCTCTCAGTTATACAGGAAACAACACAAACAAAATCATGGACTTAGGCACAGTTTAGCAGGGATATTCAGGGACACTTTTACAATGTTAGAACTATTAATGTGACGCATTGACAAAATGTGAGGAGATGAATTGGTGTACATCATCTGATGGTACAGAAATATACACTCTTACTGTCACTATGTGTTACATGTAATTCACTAGCTTCCCTATAACTGCCAATCTTTGTAGGGGGAATAAGAGGGACAGAGCTAAGATGTGAGTGTAAGTACCATCACTGTCCACTGTAGAGATTTATGCAGTATGTCCACAGTTTTGCCTCATATGTGTGGTCAGTGTCCCAGATGAGTGGCAAACATTGTGGGTTGAGGTCAGTAATGGAAGATACACATTTGAGTGTCGGACATCACACCCCTCTGAATATGTATGCTAATGCAATATATGTTATTGTATCAACTTACTATGTAGGAGCAAACTGTAAAACATGTCCCACTTTCTGCACTATTGTCCCCCCTTTAAGTATGGCTGTGTTCGGATTCCTTGTGCTAGGATGTTGGGAGGTATGGTAGGTCTGTAGTAGCTACCTTTACATACAGGTGTGTGTTCTATAGATTGCAGCTGCTGCTGATGAACACATAGGAAGGAGTGTGACCATTTTGAAGGACAACAAGCTGTACAGGTAACTGTGGCAGCTGTAGCAGCCATGTTATTACAGCAGATCCAGGGTAAGGGTCCCCTTTACAGTCCAATCAAGGCATGTGATTAAGGTACAGCTATTATGCAACAGTACCAATAACAGAGTAGTAGGTGACATATGGTTCTGCTATATGGATATGTGCAGTGTGTCCCTACCTGCAGGCCTTTGATTTGCAAAATGGATAGTAGTTTATTAATAAGCAGTAACCTTTGCAGATAAAGATTGCATGACTCAGTCATTAATTGCTGTCTTTACAATAATCTAACTGAACTGTAACGCAAGACTGGATTTGAACCCATGACTGTGTATGGCAAAATATACTGGGTTCACTTCTAAGTCTTGAAAGCTCAAAATCCTGAATCTCAAAATACTGAACTCAAAATCTTGAAAGCTCAAAATACTGAAAACTCATAATACTGAATCTCATAATATTGAAAACATACTGGACACCAACACTTACTATACTGCAGCAGAAATACATGCAGAAACATATCACTCTTCTACAACTATAAGCAGGGGGCAAGCCCCCCTGCACCCTACATGTAGGGGGGGGGCCCTGCTACTTAAATATATCATCTCTGAGATCACACTTCACAGTAGAACATGGCAAACATACCATTACATGCTTCATGACTGCCTGTTGTAACCTTAGTCATGTTCCCTTTTAATGTAATATACAACAACTTAGTGTAGTGAAGTGCGATCTGAGAGTTGATATATTTAAGTAGCAGGGTGTGTTGGGGGCTTGCCCCCCACATGGGGGATGCAGGGCGGCTTGTCCCCCTGCTTATAGTTGGAGTAGACTAATATGGTTTGTATTTTCTTTGTTTCTGTATGTATTTCTGCTGCAATATAGTCAGTGTTGGTGTCCTGTATGTTTTTTGATATTATGAGTTTTCAGTATTATGAGTTTTCAGTATTTTGAGCTTTCGAGATTTTGAGTTCAGTATTTTGAGATTTGGGATTTTGAGCTTTTGAGATTTAGAAGTGAACCCAATACACTAAATGTAAGTCATTTAACAGACTGATCTACTGAGTCACTGTTACAGCAGTTGTATATGCAAGATATATGTGCAACATATGTGGTTTTGACAGATATAGGTGCAGACCTACAGGCTGTGACACACATTGTCTGCATCCATCAGTATGTGCATGGCATTCTATGGCTGCATTTCTGCACCAGGGTCCAAGTTGAACATGTTCTTTACCATTGATGCCCTAGCAGGTGTCTTTCTCCATGTTGCTGCTACAAGGGCACATGTACCTGCTATCACAGGCCTCACTTACATCCATTTTGATGTCTTTGTTTGTCTAGTGGTGTATTATTGCATCAGAGTCTAAGGTACACTCCCATATTCTCATTAATTTTCGATTCCAGTGTCCGTGATTTGGCGTGAAGCTGAAACATGCCTAATGACTGTAAATGGCAATCACTATGTTTGATGAAATCACCTGATGTTCATCGTGCATACAGCTGCAGTAATCACAGATGGGTTCTCTGCCGTCAGGCGGGTCCTCGGTCGGCCGAATTCCAAAGTCTAGGTCCGGCGTCGGTTGGTGTCGCTTTCTCTCTTGACGTCAGTGAGGCCAGAGTATATAAGACACAGCCGACGCCATGTTCTTCAGTCTTTTTGCCGCGAAGCAGAAGCAGTTCGCAAGTGCCGGTCGGCCAGCTGCTGAATTATGAAAAATTGGAAATCGAAGTCTTCATTAAAGCTAAGTACCCCGTTGGGGAAACTTTTCTTGCCTCAGACCGATGTCAGAAAAAGTTAATAATTGTATTTCTTGTGGGAAGCAAATACCACATAAGGATTTCCATTCCCTCTGCATACCTTGTTTAGGCCCAGACCACGACGTCTCGGGCTGTCGCTTTTGCGCTACTTTCAATAAACGCACTATTAAGCGTCGGGCGGAGTTCGCCCAACACTTTTTTGGTAAAGCCTTTGATTATAAAATGTCGGAGACTCCGACTACCGTTTTGTCCAAAAAATGCAAAGACAAGGACCGACACGCGAGGTCCGTGGTCCCCACCGACACCACGCCAAAACCGGCTACACGTGGTCCGGTTCTCAGCGAGATGCCTTTGCAGTCCCTGACTACCGATGACACTCCCTTGGCGGTGTCCTCTGTACCCGAGACCGCAGGTACCTCGGCCCTTTCCCAGACTACAACCGAAGCCATTGCTAATGTTGAGCCTCCTAATGTGGACAGGTCCACTTCCACCCAGGGTGTCTTTAGACCCTCATCTTCTTTTTCTATTAAGGCCTTTACTAAATCCAAAGCAGCCAGGCATCCCAAGAGGCCTGTTGCACAGGGCCCTTCCCCAGGCCCCATGCCTAAAAAACAGATGCTTAAAATGGCTGAGGATTTGATTACTCTTATCAGGGGTTCTCAACCCCCTCCAGACAAGAGACCCAGAGTGGAGGAAGATTCTCCCTCTTCGGATCAGGGCTCCATTTTATCAGAACATTCTGATGTAGAGGAACACTCTTACTCTCCTTTTGAGGATTCGGATGCAGAGCAGTCCATTCCTTCTGTATCCCCTCCTGAGGATTTTTCCTTTGGGGAAACCTTGCACACTCTACGGGAACACTTCCATTGGGAAGGCCAAGACTTTTCTGATTCCAAGAAAAGACTTAGGGAATTTCTTTTGTTACCTCAACACAGGCCTCTGGCGATACCTCCTGTTTTGGACATACTTGATGATGTTTATTCGAGGCTTGCCTTAACCGGATTCCTGCCTCCTGCACCAGTCAAACCTGATAGGTACTACAGAGTTCCTAACTCTCACCAGTTTCTCTACAAAAGCCATAATGCTGACCCTGAAACCATTTCTCAAGGCCCCAAGGGATTGAAGGCCTCTGACCAGAATCCACTTCCTGCCGAAGAGAGTCAAGATCTTTAGAAAGGTGGGGAAAAAAGGTATATACCTCGGCCACCCTTGCCATGAGGGCCTTAAATTGTCAGTTTCATATGCTTAAATATCAACAGTTCCTGTTATCACAATTAAGGAATAAAATGTCTCAACCTGAACAACCAGATTTAAAGGAGTTACAGGATATGATGCATAGTGCAGAGCAAGTGGGTAAACACACCTTACAATGTGGCTATGATGCCCTAGAGGCCTCAAGTAGAGCGGCTGCTACAGGATCAGTCATTTGTAGACATGTAACTAAGAATCCAAAAAATACGAAGCCAAACTCAGAACCACAAGAACAAGCCGTGAACTACTCCAGGCAGTCAAAAAAAAAGATTTATTTAAGCGCTTTTCGTCAGTTTAATAAGCTGACTTCTCCAGAACATAAAACAAAGACCACTGACAGCTTGATCCTTATAAAGGCGTAACACTCATTAAGGTATTCAAGCAGTAATTCAATTAGTCTAATTAACATGAAGTAGATTGAATTTTAAAAGAGAATGGATGAATTTAAAAAGGAACTGTTTAAAAAGTCAGTAACCGATTAATGGTAGCAAACTAAACAACCCTGTAGGTATACCTACAACACAAATACATAAAACATAAAACAATCTGTTGGTGTGAAAGTGAATCCTGTGAAATGTGTTGCATGTTGCAACCTTTAATAAACTACAGTACCACAGTACTGTTGACTTTTATACAGCTTTAGAACCTTAGTTTTATTTTACTGTTGAATCAAGGTTCTAAACCTACCCATGTCGTTGTGCATAAGGTAAAAACCTCAAATACCCCAAAAGTTGTTGTAAGTTTATAAAACACTTAGAAAACATGGTAAAAAAATCAGTTTATAAACTAATTTAGAAAGAAGAATTGATGTCTTATTATTTTTATGTTTTTATATGTAATTGTAGAACAATAAGTAAGTATACTACAATATTTGATGATAGTGAAAACTGCTACTAAAAGTTAATATTACTTAAATTAATGCTTAATGTTAATTAAAATAGTATTTGCACAGCAAGTTTTAAAGACATAGCAAAAAGTTAAAAACACACGGTTGTTTGTATGTGATGATACTACAAAAAGCGCTACAAAAGTGTGTAAAAAAGTGTGTTAAATACCTGAAGGTGTGTAAAGGTCACACATACCACATATACTTGATGAATTTCAGGTGATATTTTTTGAATAATGTTATATTATAATAATTTTTAATAGTTTTATAGTTTTAATAATAATTATTCATTTTGTATTATATTAATGATTTGAATTATTTATGATAAGTTAGACATACCTAAAGTCGTGAAAATCGTGGTCAATAGTTTTAATGAATTCATAATCACGCTTGATGAAACTAGCTAGTTCACGAAAATAATCATAACAGACGTGAAAACATAACAGACATAAAACCCATGAAAGACCTGAAAACACCTAATACATGTATGCATAATAAACAGAAAATGTATATATACACATAAATGTAGATTCCATAAAGGGTGTGTGTCAAGTGACAATACCTTCATCTTTTCAAACTAGTTAATTTTAATAGACTTCCAATTGAACAAGTCTCATTCAGTCCTGGGAAGCTGTATGCATTTAGTTTTACCTGCCATTTCAGTTCCAATTCTTCCAGTTTCAGATTTCTGGGACCCCTCTGGTCGATTTTACATGGTCAATCGCCATGAACCTGAAACTGTGATTTGGATGACCTGCCGTGTGTTTAGCAAGTGCATTCTCGAGTTTCCCCTTTTTGATGGCATACAGGTGTTCATACATCCTTTCACGTAGTCTTCTTTCAGTCTTACCAATGTAAAATGCTAAACAGGATGTACACTTAGCTAAATAAGTAATATGGTTGGTGTTACAGTCAAATTTATTCCTTAACCTAAATTTTTGTTTGTTCAGAATAAAGAGTTACCCTCCTGGACGTGTTTACAATAGTTACAATTGTGATATTTATACATTCCAGGGCATCTCACTATGGGTACATCATGTTTTCTAACAAGTTTTGATGTTTAGCCCTTTCCTGTAAACAATCATAGGGTGGTCACCTAGTTTTTCAAATAGGTCAGGTTGTATTTTAAACAAGTCCCAGTTTTCTTCAATATAGATGAACACAAGGTGCTTTTTATATTAAAGGTAGTAATGAATTTAACAGTGCTTAGCTCGTTGTTTAATCGGCCACTAGTTGGGACATTACTCCCTTCTTGGTCACATAAGTTCTTGTCACCAAGATGGCTGTTATCGTTGGTCATATTTTTAGTGTTGGTCTTCAGGAGGGTAAATACACCTTATTGTGTCTTTTATCCATTACCTCCTGGACTATTGGGTCAAGGAAAGTTACCGGGTAGCCTCTATATATAAACATTTCCATGTAAGCACATTCCTGTTTAAAATCCTCGTCCAGGCTGACCATTCTGGAAGCTCTTACCAACTGCCCCTTCACAACAGATTTCTTCTGATAGTGAGGGTGGCAGCTGTGTAGTGGAGGAAAGTGTTAGAATATGTTGGTTTCCTAAAGATGTTTGCAATAAACAAGTTTAAGTTGTAATTCTTACTAAGATGGATGTCAAGGTAGTCGATACAGTCACAATTAAACGTGTGAGTAAATTGCAAAAACTCAGTAGTATGGTTGAAGTAGTCAATAATTTGATTACTGACATTTTCGCTACCTTTAAGTAAAATGAAAATATCGTCCAGGAACCTTGTGTAGTATATGAAGGACTCAAAGAACAAGTTTCCTTTAAAGACAAACTCAGATTCCCAGTACGCCATAACCAAGTTAGCTACACTTCCTCCACAAGGTGATCCCATGGCGACACCTATTTTTTGTAAGTAGAATTCTTCACAGTGGCAAAAATAGTTGTTTGTTAAAACTAAATCCAACAGGACAGAAACTAAATCTGTTTCCCTGGTGGGAGCTTTATGTTTCTCAAGCATAAGTCCCACCCATTCTAATGCTACCTCATGGGGGATGCTAGTGTAAAGGTCTTTTACGTCGATTGTGAGGAAGTTGTAGCTTTTGTCAAAAAGCAAGGTGTCAATATTTTTCAAAAAGGTCCAAGAATCTTTGCAAGTTTGAGTCTCCTTAACCAGGTATTTTTGTAAAATTGCATCCAATACCTTAGCACAAGAGTAAGAAGGAGATCCCCTACTGTCTATTATTCTGAGCAAACAAAAATTTAGGTTAAGGAATAAATTTGACTGTAACACCAACCATATTACTTATTTAGCTAAGTGTACATCCTGTTTAGCATTTTACATTGGTAAGACTGAAAGAAGACTACGTGAAAGGATGTATGAACACCTGTATGCCATCAAAAAGGGGAAACTCGAGAATGCACTTGCTAAACACACGGCAGGTCATCCAAATCACAGTTTCAGGTTCATGGCGATTGACCATGTAAAAATCGACCGAGAGGGTCCCAGAAATCTGAAACTGGAAGAATTGGAACTGAAATGGCAGGTAAAACTAAATGCATACAGCTTCCCAGGACTGAATGAGACTTGTTCAATTGGAAGTCTATTAAAATTAACTAGTTTGAAAAGATGAAGGTATTGTCACTTGACACACACCTTTATGGAATCTACATTTATGTGTATATATACATTTTCTGTTTATTATGCATACATGTATTAGGTGTTTTTCAGGTCTTTCATGGGTTTTATGTCTGTTATGTTTTCACGTCTGTTATGATTATTTTCGTGAACTAGCTAGTTTCATCAAACGTGATTATGAATTCATTAAAACTATTGACCACGATTTTCACGACTTTAGGTATGTCTAACTTATCATAAATAATTCAAATCATTAATATAATACAAAAATGAATAATTATTATTAAAAACTATAAAAACTATTAAAAATTATTATAATATAACATTATTCAAAAAATATCACCTGAAATTCATCAAGTATATGTGGTATGTGTGACCTTTACACACCTTCAGGTATTTAACACACTTTTTTACACACTTTTGTAGCGCTTTTTGTAGTATCATCACATACAAACAACCGTGTGTTTTTAACTTTTTGCTATGTCTTTAAAACTTGCTGTGCAAATACTATTTTAATTAACATTAAGCATTAATTTAAGTAATATTAACTTTTAGTAGCAGTTTTCACTATCATCAAATATTGTAGTATACTTACTTATTGTTCTACAATTACATATAAAAACATAAAATAATAAGACATCAATTCTTCTTTCTAAATTAGTTTATAAACTGATTTTTTACCATGTTTTCTAAGTGTTTTATAAACTTACAACAACTTTTGGGGTATTTGAGGTTTTTACCTTATGCACAACGACATGGGTAGGTTTAGAACCTTGATTCAACAGTAAAATAAAACTAAGGTTCTAAAGCTGTATAAAAGTCAACAGTACTGTGGTATTGTAGTTTATTAAAGGTTGCAACATGCAACACATTTCACAGGATTCACTTTCACACCAACAGATTGTTTTATGTTTTATGTATTTGTGTTGTAGGTATACCTACAGGGTTGTTTAGTTTGCTACCATTAATCGGTTACTGTCTTTTTAAACAGTTCCTTTTTAAATTCATCCATTCTCTTTTAAAATTCAATCTACTTCATGTTAATTAGACTAATTGAATTACTGCTTGAATACCTTAATGAGTGTTACGCCTTTATAAGGATCAATCTGTCAGTGGTCTTTGTTTTATGTTCTGAAGAAGTCAGCTTATTAAACTGACGAAAAGCGCTTAAATAAATCTTTTTTTTTTTGACTGCCTGGAGTAGTTCACGGCTTGTTCTTGTGGTTCTCATTTGTAGACATGCCTGGCTTAGGGAACAAAGCTTGCCTGATCATGTGAAAGCTAAACTTCTAGATGCTCCTTTACAAAAGGATGTGCTGTTTGGTACTAATGCTGAGGAGATATTACGGAAAATGGAAGAAAAAGCCAAATCTATGCAAACTGTCAAAGCTTTTTTACAGGTCCAACCACCACATTTTAGCAGAAATTGGCCTTCAAAAAACTGGTCCTTTCCAGCCACCGACAAGCCCCAAAGAGGTAGATACAGACGCACAAGGGGCAGAGGGCAATCACAAGGATCATATAGAGGCCGACAATGGCAAACTCCAGCACCAAGAGGTGGCGAAGACAGTGCACAACAATACAGGAAACAAACTCATTTCCCTACCAAGCAGGTCTCAGCTGGCAGCACCTTTGGGAGGAAAGCTAGCATTATTTGCAAGAAATTGGCATATTGTCACAACAGACAAATGGATCCTGGACGTTATAAACAGAGTATACAAATTTCAATTCCACACTCTTCCAAAAATGAGAGGCATGCCAAACCTGCCACACAATCAAAGGGCAGAGGCACAACTACAAATTTCAAAGCTCATAAGCATGAGAGCTATACAAGAGGTACCTACTCACGAACAAGGTCAAGGTTTTTATTCAAGACTTTTTCTGGTACCAAGGAAAGGAACCGACTGGAGACCCATTTTGGACTTATCCATCCTAAACACATTTTTACTCATACCAAAATTCAAGATGCTCACATTACAGCAGCTTCTTCCCATGCTGGGCAAGGAGTTTTGGCTGGTAACATTGGACCTCAAGGAGGCATACCTGCATGTCCCAATCAAAGTTGCAGAAGATACTTCAGATTTCTTGCAGGTTCAATCCATTATCAATTCTCTGCATTGCCCTTTGGCTTATCTACTGCGCCCAGAGTATTCACAAAGTGCCTGGCATCAGTGATTGCCTACTGCAGACTTCAAGGGATACAAATTTACCCTTATTTGGACGACTGCCTGATCCAAGCGGACAGCAAGCTCATACTTCTGGAACATCTGGCTTATGTAACACGGTTAATGCATTCTCTGGGATATACAATCAACAAAGAGAAATCCAGGCTAACACCATCTCAGAAAATAACTTTCCTGGGTGCCAACTTGGACACAAACACCCAGATGCCCTATCTAATGCCAGAAAAACAGGGGCAGCTAACTCAGTACTTCAAAATACTAGCAAAATGTACCAGGCTTACTGCAAGGAAAATCCTGCAGGGTCTGGGCTTCATAGCATCTTGCATTCTTTTAATCCCATGTGCAAAGCTGCATATGAGGAAACTTCAATGGTACCTAAAAAAACCTATGGTCTCAACACAGTCACAGTTTGGAAACAATAATACCAATAATTCCATGTTTGCAAAAGGAATTTCTATGGTGGGCCCAAGCATGTCAAGCAAACACAGGCCTCCCATTCTGCAAGCCTCAAGCAAACCAAGTCATCACAACAGACGCCTCGGATTACGCCTGGGGGGTGCACATGACAGACAGGTGCATTCAGGGCAAATGGTCCCAAAAGGAAAAGCACCTTCACATCAATCAAAAAGAAATGCTAGCAGTAATAAATGCAATTACAGCTTTCAAGGACCTCCTGCATCCAGGACAATTACTGATAAGAACAGACAACACCACAGTAATGTGGTACATAAACAAACAAGGAGGAACACATTCATACCCCTTGTGCAGACTAGCCATGACTCTTTGGAACTTGGCTCTGGAATGGGAAATCGAACTTCAAGCACAGTACTTGCCAGGATTGGAAAACATGCTGGCAGACAACCTAAGCAGAAATATGACAGATCCACACGAATGGAAGTTGCATCCTCAGGTGTTTACAGATATAATACAAGAGTGGGGGAGGCCAGACATAGATCTTTTTGCCTCCCACAGGAATCATCAATTGGAAAAGTTTTGTTCAAGGACCTTTCATCCAAAGGCCTGGAGAGTGGACGCTCTTTCATTCAGTTGGACAGCATGGACAGTTTACACTTTCCCACCTCTGCCTCTTCTGCCCAAGGTGCTCTTGAAAGCAAGAGCAGACAGACCGAAGATGATACTGATTGCTCCAGATTGGCCAAGGCAACACTGGTATCCGCTCCTGAGGAGTCTAACACATACTCCCCCCTGGTCCCTACCTCTAATGCCTCTTTTGCTGACTCAGCACAGCTACAAAACTCTTCACGGTCAGCTGAAAACACTCAGTCTTGCTGCATGGAAAATCCCTTAACACCACAACAGACCCTACTCTCCAAGGAGGTGCAGGATGTCATTTTGGAGGCCAGAAGGCCATCTACTAGAAAGGTTTACACCACAAAATGGAAATGGTTCTGCTCTTGGAATGAGAAAAAAGGCCAGAACCCTAGAAAGCTGAATTTGCCTCAGATATTACAGTATCTAGCTGAGCTACTGAACAGTGGACTTTCATTTTCTTCCATAAAAATCCATGCCTCAGCCATTTCTGCAGAGTTCAACTCGGATCCACCTTTATTTTCTCACCCACTCTTACGACAGTTCCTCAGAGGGGCTAAGAATATAAGACCACCAAGGAAACAACCAATACCAGCCTGGGACCTTAATTACATTCTAGAAAAATTAACATTGCCTCCTTTTGAACCAGCTGCATCAACAGATTTGCAATATTTGTCCTGGAAAACAGCCTTCCTTCTGGCCATCACTTCAGCTCGTAGGGTTTCAGAACTACAGGCCCTCATGGCGGTGCAGCCCTTCCTCATCTTCCATCAGGACAGGGTTTCCCTTCGTACCAACCCGTCATTTATGCCTAAAGTGGTATCCAGGGTAGCTTTAAACCAAGCCATACACTTACCTACCTTTTACCCCAATCCTCAAAACAAAGGGGAAAGGTTGCTACATTCTTTAGACATCCATAGGCAGCTACGCTATTATTTGGACAGAACAAAGTCCTTCAGGAAATCAGAACAACTTTTTGTGTCCTATGCTGTAGGGGCTCAAGGGAAGCCAGTGACCAAGCAGACAATTTCAAAGTGGATAGGCCACTGCATACGGTTCTGTTATTCATATCATGGGAAATCTGTTCCCACAGGCATCAGATCCCACTCTACCAGGGCCACAGCTACCTCTACAGCCTTCCTCAGAGGAGTTCCTACCAAAGACATTTTGGAGGCAGTCACTTGGAGTTCTGTACATACCTTCACAAAACACTACCACCTGCCTTTATATTCCAAAACTAGAGCAGGCTTTGCCACTGCTGTGTTGCAGGGCATTCTGGCTCATCCCAGTTCCAACTAGTACCTACCACCCTGTGTGTAGCTTTGGGACTCTACCCATCTGTGATTACTGCAGCTGTATGCACGATGAACATAGTACAGTTTTGTACCTACCATAAATGTAGATGTTCGAGTGCTAATACAGCTGCAGTACAGGTTACCCTCCAGCCTTCCCCACTTGGTAAAGGCATAGGGCCTAACCCCCTCTTCATACAACCTGACTGGGTTATCCTTCTATGGTTTATTTGCTTGCAACTACTGATTTTGGATTATATTGCATGGCTTGTATATAAATATATATATATATATATAATTTATGTATTGCCTTCCTTCTGGGGGCACCTGACATCTGGGGCAAGAAAGACTGAAGAACATGGTGTCGGCTGTGTCTTATATACTCTGGCCTCACTGACGTCAAGAGAGAAAGCGACAACAACCGACGCCGGACCTAGACTTTGGAATTCGGCCGACCGAGGACCCGCCTGACGGCAGAGAACCCATCTGTGATTACTGCAGCTGTATTAGCACTCGAACATCTACATTTATGGTAGGTACAAAACTGTACTTTTTCATTAAGAGTTGTGTGCTGTGGTGGGTTAATGCAGTATGCTGCAGGTGTGATGTGCTTGGGTTCGAAACATGGCAGAGGTATTTATTTTGTGCATGTGACTTACAATGTTAAAAACACATATACTCATTCCACCCCTATTTAGCTGAGCTAAGCAAAGCTGCATGATGGGGTGTGCCACACAGCTCTGTACTAAAAAATTTTAAAGAAAAAAAGGGGAGATAAGAAAGTGGTGAAATGGGGGCAGACAGGGGGAAAACATATTGAAAGGCAGGTAGAGATGTGCAGGAAGAGTGTAGGAAAGAACCATAGCTATCCAGTTCTTGTACAGCAACAGCTGTGCACTTTGACAGATTTTGTAGGTGAATTTGGACTCTCAAACCCCACAGAGAGGGGTGAGGACAACATAACTGCATTGTCAAGCCAACTGGACCAAACTACTTGTGTCCAGTGGACACATGTGCAAAGTGCAGAGCTATGTATGGGGAAATATTTTTTTGGGGGGACAGGTGCCCATTTTCTTTTTATTTTGAGAGTGGAATGTTGGGAAGGGACTTAGGTACTTGTGGGGAGGTAAGCTGGGTATGAGAGGAAGCATTTTCAGACAGACAAGACAGCAGACGGGGCGGTGTGTGACACATTGGTTGGGTGGACACCTTGGATGGGGAGCATGTTGTGGAATCAAGAGTCGCACATGCCTCCAGACGGTAACAGCATGACTCATGTTCCCACCCATGGGACTGTCGACATTGCTCCTTCACTGCCCTGAGGGTGCCTGTGCTGGAGGCTGGGCATCAGGGCGATGCTGCCCAACCAGGTCAACCAGCATACCCTCAATCCATTGCAGGTAGTGTTCATAGCTGCTATGAACAATCCTGTGCACCATGACTGGCAGTTCAGCTTGGGTGGCAATGCCCCAACCACCCCCGCTCCCAGGGGGGAGACCGAGCCCTGTCCCCTGAGGTGATCCCACCCAACTCCACAGGTGTTGCAGGAGCAGCAAAGGGGCCACCACTGGTTTGGGTCTCATATGTGCTAGGATCCAGTGCATGGCCAGTTGAGGCAAGGTAGATGGATCACCAGGAACCAGCCTACCCTGGTGTGCTGTAGCAATGGAGGTATAGCAATAAGTATAAGTTAGTTGTGAACAAATCATTATTAGTAGTAACAGTATGGCAGAACATTGGCAATAACCCAATGACATATCAATGAATATTATGCAAAACACAGCAATAAATAACAGAACAGTCAGTATGTTAACAGCATGCCAGTAACAGTTACAGTATAACGCCAACAAAATAGGTAATTTAACAAGATATGTTTATATGCAATCATTATAACACAACACAATAATAAAACACATGTTGAAAAATGTCCCAAAATACAGTTAATGTAACAATATATGTTAATAGTAAACCACAACCAATGAATAACAATAAGAAATAAATGAAGATTAGGGGGTGGGGAGAGAGAGAGAATAACAGTCCATTACTATAATTTCTGGTTATTTCTTTCACAACAGTACTACTGTGTACTCTATGGGTCTGTAGTTTATGTGTAGTGACTACAAATCTCCTATAACTGATGTAGCACATACATACCTCTCAAGCTATTTACACGGGACACTATGGGCCAAGCGGTAACAACTACGGGTACGCAACTACACAGAACACGTGCACATCCGGTGGACCTATATAACTACCAAGCTGTGGGTTGATTTGTTGATACTTTGCAATCTATGTAATCATTTCCATAGTAATCCTGTGACAGATGGACTATGCTCTATTAATTACATAACGTGAAATTGTGACACTTGAGTGACATGTATGTGTACGGTACTGACACTAAACTGCCATGCCTTGGTTTGCAGGCATGGGAATAGAACTCAGTAGTAGTGACTACAGGGGACATTTGCATAGGATGTATTAATTGACTGCAGCAACTTTTAATAGATACTCCAGGCATGCAGCCATGCTGAGGTGACACATTTTATTGCTGACTGAACATCGCTGATGAACACATTCTTGCTAACAATTTTAACATTCTGTGACAACTAAACACAGAATTATCTACTCATAATATGGGTTACCTCACCCATTTACCTGCAGTTCCTGTGGGGAGAGAAAGTGTGAGCATTATGTGACTGCTACTGTAATATTTACTGGTACATACCACTGGATTCAAACCCTGGACTGTGTGTGGCAAAATGAACTGTGTGCAGAGCATTTAACAAACTGAACTACTGAGTCACTGCTAATTACTGATTGACTGATATTAGCCTAGAGCTCACCTGGAACCAAAATATGACCTGGTAGTACTACTACAGTGTTATACTAGACTGCAGTGACTGTCAAACACACATGCATGAAATACAAGCATAACGCAGATAGTAGGTAAGCTACATTTCAGTATCAAATCTGTGAAGTCAACAAACAATATCAGCTCTTGGAGTGGGCTACCTCACCCATATACCTTTATTACCTGATGTATGTGGATGACAGAGCATTATGTGACCAATTCTGGCCTAGAGACAGTCATGAACAGTGCTTACATGAGTTGACCAATACAATTTGCAGCCATTAGATTTGCATTCCACAGCTATTACAGTGTTATACTTGACTGCAGCTCCTTACCTTACAGCCTCATTGCATACAGCTCTACTGCAATGGTTATGACAGCACACTCCTGCTGTACACCATTTTCCTAGGTGTTATTAGTAGTGTTCCATGTTTTTATTGCAATGCAGCTGCCATTAATCATTCATTTCACTACAGCTCTAATAGCACATTTATTGCACTACAAACTTTATTGTATATACTTTAATGATGTTATTGGTATTGTTTCATGTTTTTATTGCACTACAGTTGACATTTTAATGTATTGCACTACAGCTACCATTTCTTGCACTAACAACTGTTCTGTATATACTTTATTGCAGTTATTGCTTTACCCTTGCCTGCTTATTTCACTACTGTTAGCATAATACAGCCATACTCACCACACTCATGGTGCAACCTAGCTAAGCACCCGACATACGACTCCACATTGCAACCTGTCTCAGCTGTAGCTGTTGGGAGAGAAACACACCATTATGCATTCCAGTTATATAGACACATTCAGATTACATATTGGTAAAACAGAGTAAAAAGTACTTACATACTTGTGGGGCATTCCCTGCCCTCACTTCTTGGACACAGGTGTCCAAGAGTCCCCTCTTTCCTTATCTCAGGTCATCATGGTAGTAACGACACTGCTCACCTGTGCAGGGGATACCAGTAACAATGGTGACTTCTCTGGCCAGCTGGTCCCAGGCCTCCGCCTTACACTCTGAGCCCTGGAAACCACCATGCAGCAGCCTGTCCGCATGTATTTTTTATAAAGTGCCCAACCATGACCCTGAATTTCAGAATGCCCCAACGCTGCACCCAAATGCACACACCTTCACCAATGCCAGCCACTGTATACTATCAGCAGTAGAACTCCAATGGTTTCTGCTGCATTCCCCCCATTCAGCTTAATATAGGCTGTTTTCCCACCCTTATGCATCATTGGGCAACATTCAAAAAAGCGTTGTGTCACTTAGCACCATCCAAACCAGTGCAGCTGAGCTGAGAAGCGTGAAAACTTGCAGAACCACAGTCTTACTGGAGCTTAGCAGTGCTCAAACCAGCCAAGCAGAGCAGCGCACAAACATTGGCAGCCTTTACCATGTTTATGCGGTGCTTAGCAGATGTAAGCACAGTCAAGCAGAGCATAGCAGAGTGCAGTGCAGAACCATCTTTTATAACGAATATGAATAATATGTATATTAAAATTAAATGCATATTCCCACTTTCATGTATTCAGACCCTGGACCTACTGCACATGAAGCCATAACTTCATCCATTTAGCTATAGGGATATTAAGAAGTTCAGTATACATTCACATATACCACTGAGCTACCTATAAGCAGTGCTGAGCACAGCACCATGCAAACATGCTTAGACACGCTTAAACACAGTCTTAAATAAATAATTAATTACATCCTGTTTCTATTTTTAGATGTCTGGCAGGTGTCTGTTATGTTATACGTGAGCACAGCTTGGCATTGCTGCGCTCCACGACACACCATGCAAACCTGAGTTTTTAAAAGAAAAAATTAACAATACAAGAAAGGCAAACACAAAAACATTAAAATAAAACAACAGACATTGCAGGGAGTCTCATAGTTATCTGCAGCCATGGTTAGCACTACACCTCTTCCTACACTGATTCAATAATCATGTTCCTTGGCTCTCCCTCGACATCGTGCCATCATTAATATGCATGGTGCACTGCCGAGGGGGAGCCATGACCACAGACACAGATACATTCCATGTAGGCTCTACACAGTGCCTACACAGATTTTATTAAATCCTGGGGTTGTGTTTTCCTTTGGGTGAAAGACTGCACAGAGGTTTATATTACAATAGTTTTTTCACAAAGGTCACATTTTTATATACCAGTTAATTTTGAAACAATCACTGTAAACCTAGTTCATAATTTTAAGTTGAATTATTGCTGTTACTAACCTTGCTGTGTAATTACGTTATAATTATTGTAAAGGTGCAAGAAATTCTGATATCTTCCACTGTTAATTGTTACTTTGTATTTTCCTTCTAATTCTGATTAAACAGTGTATATGATAGTTAAACTTGTATTGCTTTATGGTTTGAAAGGGAGTCATTTAAGAGGTTAAGATCCCTGTTTGTCTACCTCAATTATAAAGCCTTTACATATGGTATATAACTGCTTTTCTTAGTGATGTTTATGGAGCATGGACTAGATATGGTCCTTGGATGTATTTATCTGCCAAAAGTATGTATGATATCCACTAGAGGAATGGTCATTCATGTCACACCACTGCCATCCATTAGGATGAAGTGGAAAAGATGCACACAAATTTAATACATTAACCCATTCACCAAATACAACCAGGCTTCAAGACAATACAGAGAGTCTGCACTGTTGCCCAGGGTGTGGCCTTCTAATATCCACTCCCAGACTAGAACTCCACACTGACCATTTACCAAACGGAATCTTTGACTTGGCACTCCAGGCCCCTTTATCTATGTTCTGTTCTGTTTGTGAACTTTGGTATATCACAGTGTCCCCCCACCACATGTACAATTCTCAGAGAGGGTGGTACAATTCCCAAACTTCCCACAGTTTTCTTCCTGGTGAAATAAGTCTGAGGATTTGGGGTACTTTATGATTCATTTTTCTTTTTTGTTTTTATTTTTGTCTCCCTATGACCCACCATTTGCCTTGTCCCAGGGTACCTCTCCTCAGTCACCTTAGCAAGTCAGACAAGACAAGACAATGGGATTTCCCAGAGTGGGACCATTCTGAAGGTCGGAAAGGCTTATTGCTGGGTTGTTGCATAGCGATTAATAATTCTGCTTTCTGTTAACATTATGGGCAGTTGTTAGTAGCGCCTTTAATTAACCCCCTATACTGTGCCTTTGGGCTTACGTTAAATAGCCTCAGATTAAAGTTCTATTGCTCACTGCTGCATGACTGGAAAGTCTCAGTATAGCTCCTTTTCCTTTAGTCCTTTCCATTGCCTTATTGTTTGGTTGTTTCACATCCCTTTGTCAGTCAGTTTTATAAACCTGTTTCTGACTGAAGTGTATCCCATATGTCTAATGGAAGTGAGAATCGTTATGCTGATTGATATGTAAATGGTACGCTAATGAGGCATCACCATTTTTTTTTCTGTCGGATGCATCCACTTTTCAAGAACCTCTGTCCAAATATTTGATGTCAGCAAGCAGGTTGAGACTTATGTCTTGCAATGCAAGAGGAACCCTTGCATGTCTAAAAGGTTAAAACATTGTACTTTCTTCAAACGTGTTACATTTAACAATTTTATTTTGCACTTACTGTTTATATGTATAAAAAAGTGGAGGATGAGGAGTGGAAAATTTAAATTTTGTGCATACTTTGTTACTTTTTTCCGTAATCATCACTAGAGTATACTTACATGTTCTTTGTCTCGCTGTGTTATTTCAGTCTGCAGTATAACAGGTTCTGCATTTCCTGTCTTTTCTGCATATTGATGAATAGTCTCCTGTTTTACAACAGACAGAAGTCCTTGAGGGTTTCTAAATGCTCCAAGCCAGTATGTTGGCATTTTTTCACGACCCTGTCAATTACAGAGCATGCATTGTTATTTGAAAGCTTATAATCTTTTCAGACCTTTATGAAACTGATATTTTAAGACAGCTTTCTACATTTGGAAACAATGACAGAAAATTGTTCATGCTTATTTATCTGAAAGTGTCATCTTGAATGAACACCACTGTGAACAACAGCAACAGTACCTTCTTCGGTTACAGCCAAACATGGTAGCCATCCTACAACATTTAAATGTCAAATCCTCTGAAGGTAACAAAAACTTAATATCTCTTGGCTCATCTATTTAGAACTCCTTGACCAATCAGCTTTGCAAACCACTTCATCTACAAAATACTATTCTTTTCCCATCTGATAAACAAAAAGTAATGTAAAAGCAATGTCTAATTTTAACTGTCATCATACATTCCCTATCCATTTTGCATGACAGGTTATATGTAAGTGTCATGTGTAATATAAAACACAATCTCCTATCTGCTCTGGCTTGACTTCATGATGATAGAGTTCCTGATGGCTGACCTGCCGACCACATGAACTCCTTGCCTTAACTGACACTCGCATCTTAAGAATACAAACACCGCATTTTAAAGGCTTTTTGTGAGGTAGGCTGTGCATCCCCAGAGCGGGGACTTTCCTGACACACCCCACATCTCCATAATTACTACCTCTTTGATTGCACCAACTTGATGAAAGGGGAAAGACATTTATTCCTTTTTTCTGAGTTGATGTGACCACAGATGCATTATGGGTGATAGGGCAAACACCCACATTAAATGGTGCTTGGGGAGGGGTGCAGCCCTCCTGCAGAAAAACATGCCCTATTGATTTACATTTCATTCTATACCTTACAGTGCTTTATCTGCTGGTAATAAGCTCATCCCTGATATAGCACGGATATGCCCAGGTGGACCCCGAAGGTGCTAATTGTATAAAATAAAAAGGAAAGAAAAGGAAACAAAAGTGACTTAGAGAACGTCAGCTTCACTATGAAAAGGGAACAGCAAATATAGCAAAATGTAGTAAAATATTTTTTGAAAATTAGAAAAGAGAGATTTAATGCAATAACACACTACAGTGATGATGCAACAGCAGAAAAAATGAAAGAGTTTCATGGTCCAACATATGTACTGCATACTATGAGCTGATATTCTATGACTGGAACTGATTGTCCCATGAACTGGCTTTGCAGACAGCAGTAATGCTCTGGTTTCCATATCCACAGCAGCTGTGGATATAGGTTATAGTAGCCTGGCTTCCTTTAGCAGGCACCACAGTTTATTTGGGAGGAGACTGGTGCATAAGGATATACAAATGTGAGGAAGCTTCTTTGAAGCAATGCATTTACAGGATAAAATTGGATTTCATTGCAGCCATTCTTCGTGTTTACTAGTACTCTGTAAATGTATAGTATGTAAAATCCAACTATTTAAATATACAAATAGTGTAGCATTGGATTTCATGATGTATGATGTTAGTATAGTTGTAGATTAGACTATGACATACCACCAGATGACAATGTGAAGGTAGTAGCAAGAAATAACATGCTATATGAAATATGCAAAAAAGAAACCTGTATCAGGCATAATTACGGGACCAAAATATCTACATTTTCTGTGAGAACAGGAAGTTAGTCTAGACTCTACAGTAGTGAGTAATGAGAATGGACAGAGAGGCTATAGCTCCAACCCTTGTGAATTTGTAAATGGACAACATGTTAATTCTAGTGATGATATTTAATCAGAAAGGAACATGTACAGCTGTATGAAGTATTCACCATAAAAATAGATATCTGAATCCATTTCTCTCTACATGATCATTGTTAAATTTTTGGTAATAGCCTTTTATGGGAAATTGTCTTAAGCAGTATATAATGCCCATATTTTTGATAAGATGGGTGGATAAATAACAAAGACACACATTAGGTATGGATTAACCTCCATGAGATCTTTAATCACACTGAAAATTCTAGAAGTAGGTGAACCACATGTCATGGAGTTTCCTGTAGCTAGCTTATGAGCAACACACATTTTTTCTATGTCTATATCTATTTCTAACATAAGACAATTACTTCACAATTGTACTTTTGGAGAGATATCACATTGAATGTTGAGAGTTAGGATGGTATTGGTGCAATTAATTATGAGCTCCGAGTAAAGAAGAATATAACGGGAAATTAATTTAAATTGTGGTACTATCTTAAACGGAAATTCCACCCTAATACTGAAAGAAAAAAATAAATATTTTTCATTATATATTGATATTCTACACATTACCCATGTATCAGAATCACTCAAAATGTTTCTTATTACATTTTCAATCATTGTACCACAAAATGGCTTTTGTAGTGACTCCAGGAGTAATGTGATTTTGTTTTTCATTCTGTTTGTCCTCCCTAAATAGTGTCTGAGTCCATCTAATATGATACACCCTAGACGCCATAATTGATTTTTTTCCTCCATTAAGTTAGAGGTAGTGCTGTGAGTCCCTGGCACATGAAAACTGATTTAGTGCTTCTTTTTAACCAAAGTACTCTGATATGTGCTTTTAATTTAAGATTGTAAAAACTTTATGTAGTCCATTTACAGCTTTTTCAATAAAAATATCAAAAAATAATGGTTCAGTTAAGTGTTCAAAGCTGTAGTAGATAAAAAGTTTTAGTCCATTCCTCCCTGCACATTTGATAGCTATTAAAGTTGTCAGTTCTGTTTATTCATCAGTGACTGATAGTTGTTACTTCAAATAGCTTGAAAAACAAATGTAAACTGCCTGTAGCTTATGCTATTATACTTACTTTGTAGTTATGACGATAAAAGCAATACTCTTTTGGCACAGAAATAGAGAAATATAAAACACTTCGTAACAGCTAAAGTGAAACTCTTTTCCAATGAGCCAGTTGTTGGAGAAAACTTTATAGCACTTTACTCACTTCAGCAACACACAGTCTCAGGATGCAAAACTGAGTTGTAGTGACCATCAGTGAGGACTACAGAATCTACGTATTCTAGCTCATGTGTCATAGGCCGAGGCAAAATCCTTTCTGAAACAATGCAAGATTTGGACAGCAATTACAAATGGAGGTGCATGCATGATCTTTGGCAGAGGAACAAGAAGCAGAAATGAAAATAAACTGTCAGCTACTAAATTTTTTCTTGGTTCTAAGCAACATTTAGGTAGTGTTATATAGTGAAAATAACTCTGGTACAAGATCAACTACATTGGAAGATGGAGTTTTCATGTAAATAGTACTTCAAAGTGGAAGCAGTAAGTAAACCTGTGCAAATTTTACAAGGAAACATAGATGGCAGTAGAATATAACATTGTACTAACATATACAAATGCAGTAGTAAAAAGATGAGAGAAAGGGATGTGGGAAAAATTAACAGGAACATATTAAAGGGATTGACATAGGTTAAAGTTATATCAGAAGAGGAATTTCACAGAACAAGAAGAACATCTGCAGAGAGCTGAAGAGAAATAAAGGAGAATTTGAGGATCATGCGTGATTTTAGAAAGGTCTCTCTTATGCAACTAAACTTTTGGCACAATGACATTGGCAACAGGAAACAGAAAGAGTTGCAGCCGAACTTAAGGTGCATGTGACAAGAAAAATAAGAGATCCTCTAGTGGTATAAGAGGGTGGCCTAATGGTTAAGGTGTTTGCCTTACAAACACAAGGTGCAGGGTTTGAGCCTCACAAGGAATAATGGGCTAGGCTTAAAATAGCTCGCAAGGGCAGTTAGCCTAGTATGAAGCTATGAACAGATATTTTGTAAATTCTATGAAAAACTGTACAAAGCAGAGGAATGAGGAAAGCAAGAAAAGGCACCTATGAAAATATTGATGATAGACTTACTTAGAGGAAGATGAGGCTCAACAATTAGCAGACAGAACACAGTGTTTTTGGAATACTTGATTTAAATGGATACTTTAGAGCTATGCAGTTAAGGCTCATATACATAACACAAGCAGAAGGTTATAATTCAAAGTGGAAAGGGATGAAGATGATGATGATGAAACAGGGGGAAGTTCAAGAAATTAGGAGAGAGAGAGAGAGAGAGAGAGAGAGAGAGAGAAGGATTTTAGATGAAGAGGGATGAAATAACTAGAGAGGGAAAGATGAGGGAAAGATAATAAAGTGGGATGAGGTCAAGTAGAAGTTTGCAATGTAGGTTAGTCAAACTGCCTTCCCTACCAAGGATTGATATCACCATACAGGTAAAAGTAAAAGGCTGACGGAGTCATACATGAATGATTGGCTCTGGTAAGAATCTTTAGTCAAGTCTACAGCAAAAGCTTCTTTCAAAATGGGAAAATTAATAGGATGTTGCATCATAACTATAAGAATCAATCAGAGGATGATAGAAAAGGTTGGAAAGAGAGACTGGAAAGACAATTTACAAAGAAGTAATGAGAGGACATTTGTATGGCTCTGAAGTTTGGAATTTTACTTGAAAGTACTTGCATGGGTATTCTTAAACCCCAAGCAGATTTCACATAATTTTTCCTCAAGTAGATAGCAAATGCTGGAGGTGTGATGGGAAAGAGAGAGGTAACTGAGAACATGTTTTTTGGGAGTGTAATGAGGTGACAGATTTTAAAAATTATCCTAAAATGACTCTATTAGAAATGCTGGGGGTAACAGATGGTTATACCTAAGGGAAAGATTCTTTTGAGCTGGGACACAGGATCTGAATTGCCTGAACACAGTGCTAGTTATGGAAATCAAAATCTAAACCAAGTATAACTGAGGTACTGAATATTGTAAAGAAGATAAAAGACAGGAGGTTGATATATCATAAAAGGGATGGAGCAAATTACATAGAAATAAATCAAATTTGTGGGAACAGTACTCGCAGAATAATGGTCAAAAGGAGGACTGAGGCTTAAGGGAAGAAAGAAACTGAGCAATTTATATAATATTGGCGTGAATGCTATTTGATAAAAATAAAAAAAGCCTTATATATAATGTATAATGCACGGAAATGAAAAATGATGTGGCTTGTTTTCTTTCCTATTAATACATGTGTCCCTATATCTTAAGTGATAATTTAATAATGTATTTTTAAAAAAGAACAAGTAACAGCTTATATAGGAAGAGAAGAAATAAAAACAGTGATGTATAAACACACAATAGGGAAGGAAGTTTCTAGGAACAGGCAGTATTCTTGTGGAAATTTGGAAGTATGGAGAAGAGAGGGAGAAGGTTGGTAAAGATTTGGAAGGCTTTGTTTGATGGTAACATGATCTTGGAAGAAAGGCATGGTGGCTGTATCACCCAGAGGGTAGTGATTCTTCAACTCTAGCTCCATATGGACCCACGCTGAATTTACACAACAATTATGAAGTGTTTATGTCTAGATTAGCTAAGAGAAGGGGAAAGATGTCACCAAAATTGATAGATATGGATCAGTGTGGTCTTGTGGAGTGGAGGCAAACATTTGACAACACTGATAGAACAATTATGACTCACAGGGAAGCAGAATGTAAGAAAATACCACTATTGTTGGTGAGTCTTGATACAGAGAAAGCATTCAGATGAATGAGCTGGGATTTATGAGTAAGGCAATGGTAGCATTTGTGTTTTCTGAGAGAATAATAGAGTTAATAAGGTAGAACCATGAAGGGTTCCTCTATGACAAGCTAAAGATGAACAGAGGAACAAAGCAGGGATCCCATCTTTCTTCTTCTGTTATTTGATTTCCATTTAGAGCCATTAGCAAAAAAAATATGGGATTCATAAATTCAAGGAGCTAAGTGGAATAACAAAGAAAATAAGGGAGTCACACATTTAAGGGTATAAATGGTTTGGTAATCAAAAAGTTAGTTTTATTTACAGATGATGTCATTTTGCACATGATGAATCCAGAAAAGGGCATTTTGTGCTTTAGGATATTTTGAGACAATTTCAAGTCTTTTATTTATGCAAGATAAATAGGGAACAAAATGGTACAGCAGTAAGCTATGCGCCCACACACAAATTAATTCTGTAGTACCCAACAGGATATTTTAAGATTCAATATTCAGGTGTATGGATTGTAAAAGATTTTGTTATGACAGCTAAGGTTATGTGGGGAAGAGACAAAACAGATTATAACACAAAAAGCTCTTGATTATGTATAGTAAGATACAAGCAGTGAAAAAATGTTTTAGTCCCTTTAGTCTTACATAAACATCAGTCATATTTTAGCAACCAGAAAAAAAACAACAGTTGTGGATATCAGTTAATAAACACTTGAATTAATTTATTTGGGAGGGGGAAGGGCAAGAGTTAAATGTGTTAAATGGATACTTAAAAATACAAAAGACCAGTCAGCGCTCCAGTTGGCTAAAAACGTGGATAAATGTTTACTAATGTGCTACTGGCAGTAAACAATGGTAGAAAAAAGCCAACCAGTTTTGGCCATAGCCTTCATCAGTGCTTAAACATCAAAACTTCTGAATACCAACCCTGTAAAAAGAGTCCCATACAAAAAGACCCACACCATTCAAGTACCAATCACCCAATCGCAACAATTCATTTAGATCTTGGGAAAGCAATGCACCCAATTTAACAATCTAGAAATGCTCCCTTCTGATTAATATTTGTTGCCAACCCAATTTATTAGCACTATGATGATGAATCCTATCAATGGCTGTAAATTCAAAACAAGCAGTAGGATGCTTAATAACATGTTCATATAAAGCATTAGAAGGCCTACGTTTTTAATATCACTAAGGTATTCAAAGATATAGTTTTAAATTGTCTTGATGTATTTCCCACCTAAAAAGCAAAACATCCACAAATAGGCAAAAACAGATAATCCATTTAGATGAGCACGAAATAAAGCACCTAATATCAAAAACATAAGCAGTATTGGAAGAAAAGAATTGTTTGTTTTTCATAACTACTTTGCAAGTAGAACAATGTCTGCATGGGAAACGGCCAATCAGAAATGTTCCATCAATTGTTCATTGTTGCTGTGATGAATCGACTTTTACTACTTTTTTATAATGATTTAACTCATTCTCAATGCTGTTACCTCTTCTAAAAGAAAACCTACACCTTAATGGTATTAAATCAACCAATCTATTATCAGTTTGGTGAATGCCCTAATGTCTTTGTATTAAATTTTGAAAAGCATAAGAATTACTGCCAAAAGTGGTGGTAAAACGCATTAAAAAACGGTCATTTTTTTACAGTATATTTTAAGAACTACTGTCTATTATATAAAAAAATATGTGCGTGGCTGCCATGCCAGAAGTGAAACTTCTGTAATGACGTGCGAAAATGAACACACACACACACACACACACACACAGACACACACACACACACACACACACACACACACACACACACACACACACACACACACACACACACACACACACACACACACACTCACGCACAGTTTTCCAAATAAGTACATTTCTGCACTTCATTACAGAAGTTTCACTTTTAATGTGCATGGCAGCCACGCACATATTTTGCAAAATTATAACTCATGTGTTTTACTTCCTTTACTGTGTGTAGCCCCAAAAGATTTAAGAGTGAAATTAACTTCTCCACTCAACCTAGAGTGTGTTACCTATGGTTCAAAGTCGTTGGAAATGTATTCTTCATAGGATACCTCTTGGTACTTGTGGTAATAACGTAATAGAAAGGTGTATTAAGGAAATATCAGTTAACTGGACTTGCTAGTCTTGTTTAAAAAAAGTGCTATCAACATCTCCACCTGTCAGCATGCAAGTTTTTCCTGGATCACATAGGCAGTAGCCATATATACCCAACAAGCACTCTACCTTTCCATTGGTCTATTTATATATCTGTGTATCTATCTACTAACACACACAAGCACATCAGCACATATAGTTATTATACACACATACATAACCCCATACACACACACACACACACACACACACACACACATATATATATATATATATATATATATATATATATATATATATATATATATATAGAGTCTATGTCATAAAACCGAAAATGCAAACTCTCAAACCTTCACATGAGCGAATAATCAAAAACTCAAAATTGGTATTGTGGGGGGGCTGTGCCCCCCACACTCCCCGCTAAATATATACTCCTACTCCGAGCCCGCACTACAGTGAGAAAAGGGCAAATATTCTGATCTTCACTGTACTGTGATACCAAAACACCACTTTCGAGTCTCTGATTATTCCCTCATGTGAGCTTTCGAGAGTTTGCGTTTTCATCTTTCTAAAGTAGACCCTATATATATATATATATATATATATATATATATATATATATATATATATATATATATATATATATATATACACATATATATATATATATATATATATAACAACACTATGCCATCACGGGAGATAACCAAGACAGTGTGCTAAGCAATTACAAAATATGCTATGTGTTAATGGCATTGGTTCTACAGTATTATATTTTGTTTTATGGTTTAGTGTATTACTTTTCATTATATGTTAAAGGCTCGCTCTCACTCTTCACTGTCAGTGTGTGTGTGTGTGTGTGTGTGTGTGTGTGTGTGTGTGTGTGTGTGTGCGCGCGCGCACGTGTGCGTGTGTGTGTTTAAAAAGCTAAAGTAGAAGTACAGAAGGCAAACTCTGCCCTTAAGAGTGGAGTTTGCCTTATGTACTTCTGTTTCACTTTCCGTTACACTCTGAGCTGTCACACTGTCGCATAAGAAATTTCACTTTAATTTGTGGACAAATAAATTCTTCTAATAACTTGCAAATTATATCTCCTAGCTTCAAAACATTGAATTACATCTTTAACATAATACTCAGAATCAACTGAAGAAGAACATATCTTTTTAATTCTAAGACATTGTGATTTGGGTATATTTTTGATGATATTTGGAGGATGATGACTAGATGCATCCAACATGGAATTGCAATGGAACTCATTTCTAGAAGGAGAGGTTTTTAAAGTCCCACCTAAATCTTTTATAATGAATACATCCAAAAAAAAAAGTATTTGGTTAAGATTATAATTAACACTGGACTGTATTCCCCACTTATTATCATTCAGATATTGAACAAATTCTTGCAAATATGTCACATCAGATTTCCAAACCAGCCAACAATCATCTAGATATTTACGCCAGATATCCATAGCATCTAAATATAGATTATGACTGTTGTTATATATCAATTGTTCATCCAGATATTTTATAAATAAATCAGCATTAATGGGGATGAAAGAAGCTCCCATAGCTGTGTTTTAATCTGTAAAAACACTCATTGTTAAAATAAAAAACATTTTTAGTTAAAACATATACTGCCAAACATACGGCAAATGTATTAAAACCCAAACTACATAGGGTGTCCTATCTGACAATATTGCAATGCCATAAGTCCCATCCAGTATGGTATGTTTTGGATTTAATAAATGGATTCTCCCCATTGAACAATGTGAATTAGGGTGACCTGGTTTTTAGGAATGCTTTATAGCTTCACATTTAAGGCTCATATGCATTATTGAAGCAGGGGGTTATAAATCAAAATGGAAAAAAGTATGATGATGGAATGGGCAGAAAAAGATAAAGAGAGGCTAGGATTTTGGATGCAAGTCCTTAAGGAGAACAGTAACAAAAATACAGAATATTACATTCATAAAGCAGGAGAAATTATTCTAAAAACTAAGCTACGCAGGAATAAAGAAAGTACGTTTTACCAAAAGGGACATCTGTAAGAAGAGGTATTGAAAATAAGCAACAGGGGTTTGGAATTTACTTTAGGAAACTGACAAAGGAACAAAGGTACTGAGAACAAATAACATGCGAGGGAAAGGTAATGGAGTAGGATGAAGCTAAGCAGGAGTTTGGACTGCAGTTTACTGAACTCCATCCCCATCAGGGACTGGAAACAGATTATTGACAAAGAGGGACAGGGGACTGCTAAGAGAAAGACCATGTCTAACAGAGGTTTTAGGTGAGTTTAGAAAAGAAGATGCTATTAAAAGGGGATAATTAGCAGACTGTATATAATATTGCATTGTAACTGTAAGAATCAGTCAGAGTAGGGTAGAAAATATTGGGAAAAGAGAATCAAAAGGCAATTTTCAAAGAAACAATGGGAAGAAATCTGTAGGGCTCACAGGAAAGCTATAAATTCCAGAAGGTTTAGTATTGTTGAATGCAGATATTTGCATAGGTATCTTTTACACTAGTTGGACTTCAAAATATTTTTCCTCAGACAGATGGCAAATGTGGGAGATGTGTTAGGGATGGATGAGGTAATTGGTAACATGTTTTTAGGTTTGTAACAAGTTGGAAGATTTAAACAATTCCCCGACGCTTGTTCATCTCTGCTACAAATAAGAAGGCCTGGGGTTCCATTCAGATGCTTTAATACATATAAACACATCAGGATGGATAGCAGCATCTTTAAATACAAACAAACTAACTAAGAAATACAGCTTACATACATACCTATTCACATCTCAGCAGCTAACTACAAAATGGCAGTCAGACATGCATGTGCTCAGTACTTATACTCTAGTGCAAACCCTTGTATAGCTTCTTAAAGGTATATACACATGCATATTGATCTACATTCTCTACAGAGTACTATGACAGAAGTGTTAGAGGAACACGCAGTAGTAACTAAAGAAACAATGCTTTTGAGCCAGGATACACAATCCGAATTGGCTAGACTCAGTAAAGGTTTACTGATATGAATATATATAAAACAGTTACTAGATAATAGAAACCAGACTCTGTACCAACTGTTACAGACATTTTAAATATTGTAAAGGGTTTAAAAGAACTGGAGGTAGGATCTTTAGAAAAGGGATTGAGCACATTTCATAAAAATGATAAAAAAACATAGATGGCAATGGCCACACACAGGAAAAAAATAAAAACAAACCAAGTATAACTCAATAGAAAACTTCATTGACTTTTGCCAAGAATAAACACTTTCATTTGAACCATAAAGACTTCATTAGATTCCTGTAGAATGTCCATACATCCAAGCTTAAACAGCAATTCATATGTCAGAATTAAATGACATAATTTTTCAGAAGAATACATGTAGAATAATACTCAGGAGGAGAGATGTTTAAGGGAATGCAGGAACTAAGCAATTTATGTAATGCTAGAGTGAATGAAAACTGTTACAAAATGCTACATTATGGTAACAATGAAAACTGCTGTTATATGTATCCTTTTCTTTAATTTATGTGAACCCATGCTACAGTTTAAAGTGTGATGATTTAATGAAGTGGCTTAATGAACAGAAAAATTAGAGAGAATTGTCCAAAAAGTATGGATTACAGCAAGACCAAGGCATGTATCTGCACATTAATAAATGGCATCCAGCTTCTCAGTATGAATGAAATTAAAGTGCAGCGCTTCTCAATAATTGTGATGGGAAGAGTATAAAGCAACAGCTTGTTAAAAAAAAATAAATAATAATAAAAAAAAAAAATAATAATAATAATAAAACACTCAGAAAACATGGGTTGGTGGAGCAGTCATGAAGTTCAATAACTGTTGCACACATATTGTTTTGTCTTCTTGATAGTGTACAGAGGATACAAAGCATTTTATTTGTTTATAGGAACCATAAGATGCCAAACCATTTACATCTTTAAACAGACACACTTAAAAATTTAGTATGCATAGTTTAAGTCTATAAAAATGACATATTCATGGTAGGATGGAAACTAGAACACAAGTCTTAGAGCCAAGATATTGCTATGTAACTATAATGTACTAAAAGCTAATCTTATATTGAACATTTAAAGAGGAGATATAAAAATAATAAAGAGTTGTTGATATGAAAATTATTTATAAGGCACAAGAGGAACATTGGCTTTTATAACAGCTAAAGGCACTAGCTTGAAATTAATGGAAGGAAGCTGGCCGAAGAAAATGTATTTAAAATGGAAAGAAAAAAGAAAATCACATATAGTCTAAAAATAATGCGCTAGGAAAATTACTTGTTAAATATAAGGTTGTGTTTAATGAAAATACAAGCATGCTAACAGGGGCAACTATTTGTTTGCCAGAAAATGTCAAATGCAGACATTTCAAACAGAGCAGTTCCTTGCAGTAATGGTGATGCATTGAGTAGGCTACCTACTCCAGAAAAGCTTACAGGCTTGGAACTACCTAATGAAGCACTGATGGTAGATATCTTAGGCAATGTGTCAAAGCATAGTGACCAAATTGAATATTGTACTGGTACATACATTACTCATTTACAGGTTTCTGAACATTTCTGAAAATGTTGCTCTGAAACAGACAAAATTTATGTCATAGTACTCCAGAAGACCAGCATTGCTTGGTATAGATGGGTGCATATTATAGGGATCTACAGTCATAACTTGTTCTGTAAAGTTGTTCTGTAATACTGAACGTATTTATGAAGCTCTTCTCCTGGTGTCCAGAATGAAAACTTAGTCAAATCCTAAATACTTGTTTTGGCATTGATCATGATATGGACACTGTATACAAAGCAAACAGTAATTTACCAAAAATATACCTTAACTCTTATTGGAATGCAGGCTGACTGTACTGGCCTGTTCCCATGAAAAAATATTTGTCTTGATAGATACTCTTTCAAAGTAGAGAGATGTATATTTATTTATTATTTATTTTACATTTGTTTACCGGGAAAGTCAAATTGGACACATGTCCTTTTTCAGTGGAGGCCTGGGGAAAAAGCTCCAGTTACAAAGATATTGTTAACATGTACTAGCATACACAGAGTACCAGTTACAGACTTTTAAGCAGTTCAACAAACATACAGCATACCATTTGATGGCAAAATAATACAAAAGGTTGAAGACATATATTTCATTTCATGGAAAAAAGTTGCATTGTAGATCATAATGCTACAGTTGCAGTTGAAATGAATGAGCCGGTTATGCACATACATATGTAATTGTTACAAATGCAACTAAAATTATAAAGAGGGTTATAATCTTAACAGATAAGGGTACTATTTGCTGTTATATAAAATAAAAAGGGCAGCAGATTGTTTGGAAAATCAGTACAGTTTATTCCAAATTTTAGGGCTATAGTTAGAGAAGAGTGATTTCCCAGCTGAGTTGTTGTTGGTGGAGAATTTTGTGGACAAAGGTTAGTTGAGTAAAGTGTAGAAGCTGTGGGAATTTTTATGGCTCACAAGAAAATAGGTCTACTGTATAGAAATACTACTAAAAAACTAAGACAACATTTTAATATATATGGCATTATATAAATGCTAACGTCTGATATTAGATCGTGTGTTACCAGTGTGAAATTTGCCAACTTAACAAACAGAAGCAATTTTTCATGTAACTACTGCACTATTGTATGTATCATCTAATGTCCTGAAAGTAAAGGCTGTACAGAAAGTATGAGGAAAATGAAAGTTATATAAACAAGGCTGTCAGGTTTTTTGCTCAGCTATAGGATTATTCATAAGATGACAATAAGTTTTCTCTGAAATGTTGATTTTATAAAGGGTGAAATCCACCATTATTTTTGTCAGATACAAAAGCCAAAAAAAAATGGGCTCAGAAGATTTTTGAGTTTTTCACTGAAACACTAAGATGAAAGTTTTTTTTTCTGTCTAATGGGATATCTCTGAATGGAACAGAACAATGGTTACAGATTTAAATTGATGCAAGTTATAACAGACAGCTGTTCACCATGAGTTTAAACATGGAGATTCTCTTACTTGCTGTGACAAAAGGAAGTACTGCTAGCACAGGTAGCTGGAATTTTGTAAATAATCATGTCATTTGTGAATATCAGCATGAATCATATACTTGTGTTACAAATGCATTAGAACTGTATGCTGTCTGTATATCAAACTGCTGGTGTATCCAAAGTGTACCTTACTGGAAAAGAAAATAAATGTATATACACTACTATAACTGTGTAAATGTGTATATTTTAACAGTGGAAACTGGAACATAGAAGGTCAACTTTTCATTGTTTTATGTCTTCCAGCAGCTGCACAGATCTGAGCGATATGTATTTTTCATAAGTAAGTTAACTAGGTTTCAGTAATGTCTCTTAGATACAGACAGGAATATAGTGAAGTATAGCTTAGATGTTTTCTTTATTTATTTGAGACTGTCCTGCAATGTTGTTTTAAATATTTCCAGTGATTTTGAACAGAATCAGATCTGTACTTTTTATGCACCAAAGGAGCTTTTGCTACACATCTGATACAAGTACCTGTACTTGGTTAAAAGACTATGAACATTATGAATATTATGCCATTAACAAACAAAAACAAGAGAATGCCTTAGGTAGACATTGTATCGAATATCCAGAGCATTCATTTAAATTAAAAATAATTGATAACGATCCCACAGTGGAACAGGGTAACAATGGTCTTAATAGCCTACTCTTGGAAAAACTTGAATTATTGTGGCAGCTTAAGTTGGACTCTTGTAGTCCACCAGGAATTAATGAGATTTATTCTATCATGTGTATTTTAAAGCTTAAGAGCTTGATGAGATAGATTTTAAATGGATGATTCATCAACTTTGGCATGATTAGGTGTTTAAAATGTAATAATTATATGGATAAACATTATAAATATATTTATTTTCATACACACATCCAACATATATACATTTTATATTGTTTTAAGTATGTAAATAGTGTAGTGGATTAATTAATCGATTTATATACTTATATTAATGAATTTTGTATTAATTTATCATCCTAGAATAGGTATGTTGTTATACACTATATCTAGTGTTGAGTAATATTTAATTTTTATATGTGTATATAGGGGGAACTACTTAAGACACATATGTGTATGTAAAATAAGCTTGAGTTTTTTTAGTAATTCACACCACCTAACATTGGTAAGAGCGTGGAATAGGGTGGGTTAATTCTGGTGTAATAGCCATGTGATGCAGTTTTAAATGATTTATAAGGAACTACTTCATTCAATGAATTGTATTTGAAGAAGTCTGAAAACATTTGACAGACGAAAAGTGCTTAATACTTCAACTGTTTATTTTATTTGCTTTTGGAGTGTTGTATTAAACCAAGTGTATTTCAAGAGTCCAGCGTGTTGCCTGTTCCATTACTTCTGTGGTTCCCAGTTTGTGTGTCTTTGGAGTGGATCCAGTCTGAAATACATACACTATAGCACACCTGAAGCAGTCCAGATATGCATTGTGTACACTATGAATATCTGTAGCATGGCCTCTGATTTATAGATATGTGAGCCAGGGAATGCTCTTTGCAGGTGCATCCAAAATTTATCTGGCTACAAGCGTGGACTAACTGCACTAATACATTATTAGTAGACCAGATGTACCCAGTACACTGAAGATGTGTCTGCAGCACTTGCCTGGGCGACAGCATTAAAGAAAGTAATAGAGTAAGAGAGGTGAAATATTTAGCACATGGTAAGTGTAAGCATATACACTTCAAAGAGTGAACATGGGACACAGCACAACCACATTCTGCTGTATCACGTAGCTCCAGTCAATGGAAGCTACAGTGCTACTAGATTCCCTCATTAGGTAGTATGCAGATGTATCCTGCTCCACAGGCACTTAACTAGGCTAAGTGCTAACTCTACCATTTTTTTATGCATCAAAGCAATGCAAGAATTACTGATCACAAGTTGACAAAAAGATAAAGACCTTAGTCAGTATAATTGTAAATTGAAATACAGACCACAGGAACTGAGGAAACACTGATCATTTACAGAAAGTCTGCCAGTTTTCTCAGCATTCTTTTACTGACTGCTGATACCACAAAATAAATCAATTTGCTCTTTACCCCACTGTCATGTAACTGTGGAATACATATCTATATCTATATCTATATATATATATATATATATATATGTCTGTATATATATATATATATATATATATATATATATATATATATATATATATATATATATATATATATATATATGTGTGTGTGTGTGTGTGTGTGTGTGTGTGTTTGAGATGCAAGGGTGTTTCTCCTTATGGGGCTTGCCTGGTGACTTGCTTCCTTAAAAAAATATTGTGATGTTCATTGAAAATGGGTTTTATTAAGTTAGTTTTGTGGCTTTTATACTTATGTCAAAGTCAAAGTAAACTTTATTGTCATTCAACCATAACCAAACCCAAGTTACAGCTGAACGAAATTATGTTCCTCGAAGCTCATGCATAACAATATACAGCAGAGCACACCAACATAACCTACAGCAACATTTGTCACAAAAAAAAAAAGCGCAGCAAATACTTAAACAGCAAAAATGAAGAGACAACTGAAGACCAGAAGCTTAAATGAACATGATACGTAGGCGACTCCATCACCCCGTCGCCAACTCCATACATCAACATCAACATTTAAAACAGTTCTTTCATCTGTCCATCCTCTTCATCACAGACCTTCCAACTGCCGCTACCTGCCGGCCCAAACGATTACACCATCCCTTGTAACATCTGACTCTCTCTCCAGCTACAGTCTTCACAACCACCTCTACCTGCAGGCCCAAATGGCTACACACCACCAGCAACCACCAAAGTCTTTCCATCTGATGCTACCAACTCTCACAGTCCAACATCCAGACCTTCTTCTTCTCTGTTTCCAACTCCATCTGCCACATCTCGAGAACAATCACTCCATTATCGTATTTCAACCAAAATTCAATTCCCGCACTCAGTATTGGCTCGTCTCATCATTGCAGGCCCAACTTCCACCGCTCCAAAATTATGTTCCAAACAGACAGTAACAGGTAAATAAATCCATTTAGGACTTCACGATCGATTTCCGCTACAACAGTCTCTCATTCGACAACAAAGAGGACTCACCATATAAAAATAAATCAGAAAGTATGACATAAAAACAAAACATTTACAGACCACAAAATTAATTTATGTGACTACCTCTTTTTGTATTTTAGCCAAAAGTGCACAAGTTTGTAGTCTGAAATCTTACATGATTTGTTTTTATGCCAATGTAACCATTTATTCTAATTTTGCATTGGCATAGATAATGGTTTGAATACTGATTCCAGTTGAAGACTGGTTTTGCAGATTTCCACTATGGCAGATTTAACATAAATTACTCTCAAATACCAATCTTTTTAAACTGATGTTTTTTGTTTTCACTTTGTTCATCTTAATTTCAATTCTTTGTTTGAACAATAGACAAATGAAGAGGTTACATAGCTTAGTACATCCGGTTAACAACTACATAGAATTAAAAAAATCTACATGATTTGCTTTTTTCTATTACAGTTAAACAATAATTATGTCAGTATACAGTACAGTGATGTGTGCACTCCATTAATGGATATACTTTCCTGAACATGAAGGGAAGAGATGTGTATCCACAGTCAAACTTAATGGTGATGTGTGGACTTGTGCATACTGTGGTGAGCATAAGGCATATAGGCAGTGTCAGAGAGTGTTTGTGAACACACTGGTCACTTGATAGTGATGATACTTTTCCCCTGGAAACATCAATGTGTGTTCTGGTTACTTTGGATCCTGGAGAACTGCCCAGACATTTTTACTTAATAACATGACACTGAAAACCTTGAAAAGGTAAAATTCAATATTTTTTATTATGCTGGATAGCAGTTCAATTTTCAGATATTTGAGACCCATAATATTTGGTCTCACTCTTGTGTTAGAAAGCCATATATAAAAGTATATATAGATACAGAGACACTATCTGTCACCATTCTGAGTGGGCATCTACCCACAGTAGAGAGTGAAGGTGTGGCCTTACCCTAATACAATCAGACACTCACTGTGCCAGTGGGAAGGTGAGTCCCTTTGGCACCAAGCAAGCATTCCTTCCCTTCAGGTGGGAAGAACTTGGGAACAGATGTGACATAGCATTGCCCAGGCACAGTCTACTGCAACCCAGTCCAAAATGGAGCTAATTACTGTGATGTATGGCATTCATGAGGATGTCACCTAGCACTACCAGCAGTTTTATGAGGACAGGGCAACAGGGGCACAGTCCCCATGGGTCTTATGAGGTCTATGGTGGCATATAGCTCCTTATGGAGGATTGTCAGTGTCACCATCACTGTCCACAGTAGCACTGTTGTCTGGGGTTGAGATAGGATACCTACCAAGGGTAGCCATTGTGGCATCACAGGTGGCATAGTCTTCACCTTCATCTGGAAATGTATGACAATTTGTCATCTCTCATTGTATTTGGCCACAATACCTGGCCTCTAGTAGCAGGACACCTCAAAAGTACACAACATCCTTGTCATGGTCCTGCATTTGTACATCATCCCTGACTGTTGGGACGCTAAGTGTTAATTCAACAAGCCACCACATTGACTACATGTCATGGGCATGTAGTGGCTTTCAAGATCCCTGTCTTTGACTCCTGTAGTATACCCCCATCCAGTTTGTTAATACACAGACATGTCATTATGTCCCTATACACATGATGATAAATGTGACTTATGCTACCTACCGTCCTGTGTGGCATATGTGGGAATGTCTGATGCACAGTCTGCTTCATCATGCACTGACATCATCACTTATGCATCATGTTTGTTCTGTGTGACACTGCACTGCTAATGTGTGTGCTCTCGAGGGCCCAGTTTGGACCAAATGTCACAGCATTTCTGAATTGCCATATAATGCAGTTGCTGCTGCCTTGAATGTGGTTGTACTGTTCTGACACACTCTTGGCAGATGATAGTGAGGGTACACTTTTCCTGCTGGCTGAGTGTGTTACTGGAGCAGTCCAGATATGCACTGTGTATGATACGAAGATCTACAGCATTAGCTGTGATTTATAAATATGTGAGTAAGGGAATGCTCTTTGGAGGTGCATCTGAAATGTATGTGGCTACAAGTGAGGACCAACTGCACCTTACACATTATCACTGAAACAGATGTTCCCTGTAAACTGATATGTCAGCATCTCTACTGCATCTGCAGTCCCAGATGAAGCATACTGTTATGGCAATTCACTGTAATGAACTGAAGCAAGCTTGCTGATTACATGTAAAAAGCAGCTTGCTATTTTTATTTTTTGGTCTTCAACTTTGAGAAGTTGAGGAGGGGGCATCAGTTCAGGAAACTCCACAGGGTGCCAGATGAAGTAGTTACAGTTCTGATCCTGCTCATGTAGATACATTATGGCATGGAACTTGTTGAGTATTTTAGAGCTGGAGGCCTGTGAAATACTCATTATGTCTCCAGTTTGTCTGTGCCAAGTCACTGTACCTACAATAGACAGAGCTGTACATAGCCTGGTGGCCAACCAAGGCCCACAAAATATCCCAATCTACTCTAAAGCAATCAATTACCTGTTGATCAGTGATATGATATTGCAGCCACTGAGAGTAATGTTCCCAGTAATGCCAGATACCTCACTAGGGCAGTGTTAAGTACTGTACTATGTTGCTGTATGACTGATGCAGCTGTTACAAGCATTAGTGCTATGTACAACACCAACATGATGTGTTTTATCATTTTATAGTGAATACTTTCTCTAATATACAGCTGTGAACCATGACTCTGTTCATCTCAAATACATTTATATATCAACCTCATTTCCCTATCTGATTTCATTTGCATCACACTATGCAGTTATTTGCATATATTTTCTGTTGCACATTTCGACTCTCTGCATTGTAGTGCAACAAGGGGCTATTGATCACTACTACTCTGTGCCAGTTTGCATGTTGCCAATTTGTGCGAAAGTAACTCTGCTGTCTGGGCAACCTGTATTAAAATCCCAGTCTTAGTCTTTACCTGTATGGTACCTCTTTATAAGTTTGGATTTATGAGGTCTTGCAGAAGTAGGTCATTGAATGGGTTTTGTGTGAAGATACCTCTTTAAAAGTTAATTCCTGAGGAACAAAAAGAGCAGCAGAAATGACATACTTCTTTCTGGCCATTCATTGTTCCCCTTTCCTTCACAGAACTTTAACAATTCTGATGCGTGGGAACCAAAATCCGATTCACCCATAACCTTCTGATCCACAATTTGTGATGTAGTATGTTTAAAATGATTTTCAGAGGTTAGGGAGGCACACTTTCTTCAAGCCATTCCTAAGAAGGTTGCTCCAGATGTTGCATTAACCACAGTATAGATGCACAAATGTGCTTGTAGACCCATTCATTCAGATAACTTAGAATTTGAAGCTTGGTCACCCATCATTTTAGATGCAGGCACAGAATCTATCAGCTCCTACATCTTTTGCAGAATGGCACTTTTTCTCTCCACAGTACCTCACCTGGTGGCTCCTCTTACTGTACTCATTTGGCCCATTCATGCCACTGGGTGGAAGCCGAGCATTTTTGAGACAGGCAAGAGCCCTACAGCCCATTTGCTGCTTCCCAGGAAGCTCTGTTGGTCCATCTGTTCCCCAGTAGTGAGAAGTATGTGGTAAGGCTTGGGCCAACTTGCTGGTCTTATGGAGGAGCCTTCCTTCTCTGATAGAGCAGTACCCTGCCCATTGGTGACTCTCCAAGCTGTGCTGCATGATGCCACCAGGGGGAGCATGTCTCCACATGCTAAATCTCCCAGCTTGTGCATTTACAGTATGGTAGTGCTCCTGCTAGTTGTCACTTGAAGTGCAAGACACAGCCACCTTTCTCTCACCTTGATGTCCCATGGCAGCTCCATCAGATGCCCAAGCTCATAACCAAAATTGGATCACCTGGGCTGCAGTCAGGGCTTTATGATCTACACATCTGGAGTTGGCTATAATGGCATTTTGGTACAATAACATATGAGCCTCAAAGTTTTGAGTTCTGATAGCTAAAGTACTATGTTTCCCCCCAAACTGTCTAGCAACCCACTTTTTTCTAGTTAGAGGTAATGACTTCTAAGGTACTTCGGATGCAGATGGTTCCTCAAACGCATTTGGAATAGCTAGAGTATCAGGATGTGATTTTTAAATGTATTTATTTATTTATTGAGTTTGTTAAGTGGAAGTGAGTTGGTCCAAAGATCTACTGCAGTTATGTGAAAGGCCAATGCAGCAAATACAACAGAGGAAGACAAAACATAAAATACATATAAGTAAGTCAGAGTTAAGAACCAGATAATCTACAACCAATCTACATAAACAATCAGAATGGAAAACTGTAATATTATGCAAACATAATCTGAATAATTATTTATTTATTTATCGTCATTTGATTACTGGGTAAGTCTGACTGGGTAGGAGCCCATTTTCAGGGGAGGCCTGGGGACAAAAGCTCCAAAGTATTGCAAAACATTTTAAGAACAATAATTCTACAATCTTCACAAATAATGCAAAAACATTTGTAGTTTAAATAATTATACCAAGTTAGACATAATATGAAAACATTGTTTGAGAATGGATACAAGTTATATGACAATGATTTAATATTTAGACAAATTTTATCCAGTTCATAGAGAAATTAAAGATAAATTAGTAAAATACAAACAGGAATTGCAATATGAAGTGAGAGAAAAGCAAGTTTATAGTATATTTAGAAATAAAGTTAAGGGAGAGACACTGACTGAGGTAAGGAAGTGAGTGAAGAAGGGAGAGTAAGGAGGTGTAAGGTATGAACAGGTACTTGTTTACATTTAAGGATATAGTTTATCCTGGCGTTGAATGAGAACAGAGACACCTTTTGGCTAGGAAGTCTTTCAGAATGTTTTTGAAAGATGGGAGGGGAAGGTATTGACCTGATGGATACAGGTAAGGCCTAAGCAACATGGTAAGAGTATAGACAATACCCAGCAGATTTAATAACTTTGTGGACAGACAAAAGTTTTTAGTCATAAGATTGTAATGACAAACTTTGAAAATAGTTGTGTAGAACATATGTAGTGCTGAACAAGTAGGTGGATGTTGGATAATTTTATAAGTGGTAAGAAGCTATGTATATGTTAGTTGATGGGATAGTTTTAACCAATTTGGGCTTTCTAGTGCTATACAGAGGTGGGTTCTGCAAAGAGTATTTGCTGTAAATTTAGCAACTTTGTTTTAGCATTGCTCAAGTTTTGATTTTACGCCCGAAGGTTAGCAAGGATGGGAGCACCATAAAGAAATGTGGGGAGGAGAGAAGTACTGGTAAGTGTAGTTTCAGTTGTGTTGGTGAGAATTTCTTGGCTGTGTAAAGTACCCTAGTTTTTCATGAGTTTTTCTTGTGCAATTTTGTATATGCAGGTTGAATTTAAGATTATCATCCACTATCCTATTTATAATAATAATTTGCTATGAGAAGTAAATTTTGTTTTTTTTATGAGAGAGGGATTTGGGGAAAACAAAAAGTAGTAGTTTTTTTTTTTTAGGGTTGAGCATGAGTTATGAATTCCACAGTCATGTTTCAGTGGCTGTAAAAGCTTCCTGTGTAACTTTTTGGAGGTACTCCATGTTGTCAGATGTGCAAATGAGTGTGGAGTCATCCACGTACTGTACTGAGGAGGTCTGTTGTGTGGATGTTTGGAGGGTGTTGATGAGAGTGTTAAAGAGGAGGGGGCCATTAAAGCTGTAATAGTAGGGAGAAAGTCATGGTCAGTTGCTTATCATAGGTCAGGACCTGCCAGATTACACATACACTCAGGTCATTGGACCTCAAGTAACAGTATGACTCAGTCATTGTCCATATTGGTTTAAATGACCCGAGACACACCTATCTAGACTATAAGAAGAGAGACATGATGGAGCTCTTGGAATATGTATCCCAGGCTGGTATGTACCTGGCATTGAGAAGCATTCTACCTTCTCCAAGGATGATACCACAATATGAACAGAAGATGACTGACTTTAATAATTGTCTTAGTTTCTGGTGTCATTCTAAGGGTTGCTATATTTGTCAGCATGGAAGGAGATGGTAAACAGACCATGCTGTTTTGCAAGGAATGGTCTGCACCTTTCCCCTCAAGGCTTATAAATATTAGCTAAAACACTGCCCTTCCCCATACTACCTTGTTTAGGCCATGCCAACCCGACAATCCTTCTGACATAGCAAATCAAAACCAAGAAAATCTAGAGGTGTTACTGCTCAGTGCCAGAGTCTAAACAAGAAACTTTCATATCCTACAAGCTCTCTTCATCCTAGAGAATGCTGATCACTGAAATATTGTTTAAAGCCATGGGGAGCACACAAGCAGTGCAAGGCTATAATGCCTTCCACACATATAGACCAGCTACTATATAGGCAGGGACTTAAGGCTGAAGTGTCTCAGTTTACATAAAACATAAATATACCACAGGGATGGCCAAACAGGACAACATACTTGAGCTTCTCCACATACAAATCATCAGAGGCAAAAAGGCAAAATCCCATACCACTTCTTTGCATGTTACAGGTCCCCATCTATGCCAGGAAACCCATAACACATATTTAAGTTTACTGGAGACACCCACCATCCAACCCAATACTATATTCATGGGTGACTTTAACTATTCCGCAATTAACTGACAATCATATATGACACCAGATATGCAGGCACAGAGATTCCTGGACTTTGCAAATAAACTCCCTGGTCCAGACTGTCAATACTATGGCCAGAGGAGCAAACATACAGGATCTGGTCCTCACTAATATGGGAGAGTGCATCACACCCTCTAGTGTAATGTTTTTCTGATAAGGTCAGACCACAGAATGGTCTCCTTTGAAGTTAATATAAAACCTGGAACCCCAGCTAACTCTGAAATATTCAGGAACTACTCTAAGGCTAACTTCTTACTATGCAATGATAACCTAGCAAAATTTCAAGCCGTGCCTCTAAACCCTGAGAACACTGTTGCTTACATGGAACTCTTCACAGAAAACCCTATACAAGCATGCATACTGGCAGCTGTCCCACCAGGAATAAGTATAGAACTTACTCAAAAACAAACCACCATGGGGAATCACATCAATAGGCTGTATGACAGAAGGAAGAAATTCATGATGAAAATTAGAAGATATAGCACTCTGCAGGATAAAAGTGCTCTCATCAAAGTAAACAAACAGATAAAAGAAAGTCTACCAAATCCAAATTTGAGGTAAATCTGGCCTCTCAAGACAAGGGCAACCACAAGGTATTCTTTAGATATGTCTGTATGTGAAAGTCAATACACAATTGTGTGCAGAGGGCAGTGTTAGTGGAGTAACTTAGACTAGGTCGGAAAATATAGTAAACCTCCTGGCAGACAAATTCAGCTCTAACTTTACCCCTCTCTCCTCCCAGCCTCCGGTTAAGGAATAATATCAAATATATCTTTCCCAGCTATCACTAGGGACAGGTCTTCAATGCTGTATCTGAGGCCAAGAACACTGCATTGATGGGACCTGACAATATCGCAGGCTGTCTTCTAAAGAGCATGAAACACAACCTATTAGGCTATTTGGAATCACTATTTAACCATAGCCTCCAAACAAGGCTTCAAGCCTTACCAACGGAGAATGGTGGCCATTTTCTCTCTGCACAAAGACAGGCCATCTGTGGATCCTAGAAACTACAGACCCATAAGTCTCACTAGTCTAATATGCAAAGCCATGGAAGTAATTATCATGGAAATGAAAAAAGTAATGACACAGGAAGCCACCAGACACTGGAAAAAAACTCTGCTTGGTTTGGCAAGGGCAGGTCATGCCAGCTAAACCTGGTGGACTTATTTGAGAAGGTCACTAAAGCAATGGATGACAACAAACTAGTTTCATTACCTACCTTTATCTGACCAAGGCATTTGACACAATACACCACTCAGGTATTATTAATAAACTCAAGAAGTTAGGTATAAACCCTTATATCACCCAGACAGCTACCTGGCTGACATACAGGACTTCAGAAGTTAGAATTTGGGAGTCCACCTCTACAAAGAGGTCAATCACCAATGGAGTCTCTCAAAAATTGGTCCTCCGAATGTTGCTTTTTGGTATCTACTTCTCTGAAGTCAAGGCCAACATCAAGGGCCTCTGGCTGACAACATTTGCAGATGATTGCAAATTAGGAGCAGTCATGTAATCCCCCATCTAGCCTAATGTTCTCCAAGTAGGACTGACACAGACAAATAACTGGTGTCAGAGCCATGGATTACAATTAGATGCCAAGAAATACATAATAGTATTCTTTGGGAAGTTGGCCAGTCCTGGTTACTACCATATTGACAACACCCTCAAGAGTTTACCCAGTAGTCAGGGACATGTGGAGCAATAGTGGCTGGTGACTTCAAATTAAAGGGGGCTGCAGGAGACAGCTGAATGTGTGGGACCAATGGGAAGGGGTGGAGCTATGCTCAAAACTGCAACAACTGGAACTTTAATTAAATATGCTGCACTGGGTGCCAAACCGTCATTACGAGAGTCCAATCAAGACAAAATGAAGTGTAGAAGAAAAAAATATTTCAGTGCATTGGCTATATGACAGCTTACTTAATATCTAGATGGAAACATAAAGGTTGTGAGGCATGAAAAAATAAATTACTTTTGAAATACATTACTGGAATACCATTCAAAATAAAGTATAAAAAAAAGCAGGCAGCACTCAACTCAAACCACTTCTCCTTGCACTGCAGTTCTAATTATAATTTATATTCAGCTTTAGAAAATTATCAAGTAACATGCTGAAAGTAGCAAGCTCTGTGATACCCCCCACTTGCAAAAATGTTTCTTATCCAAAAAAGACCTGCTGCCTGACAACAACTATCTACTTGTTTCATGGAGAAGACATGATCAAAGTAAAAAATGAACAGCAAACACAAAACAAGCTCAAGATAAATTGCTTAAAGGATTAATGCACAAGTTATGGACCACACATGATAGACTGGCAGTTTAGTTTATGGGTAAAGCCTGCAAGATGACTGCAAGTCTCCAACAGATGTAATGAGCTTCTGAAAATACTGTAATCCTGTCCTTTATTACAAATACTGTTATATGCATTTCAATACCTAAGGCTTATACGTTATCTAGTTATGTAAATATTCTCTGCATGGCAACAACAAAAAGGCTTTCAATGTTGGTAATTATTTAACAGTATGCTTATTAAAGCTTACTTGCATCTTACAATCTCTGATAAGCTTACCCGATGGTCATTAAAGCATTGCTACTTAAACATAGAGCAACAGTGCACTGCAACAACATGCATTTTCTGAATAATAAGACGCGTAAATCAACAGTATAAAAATATGACAGAAAACCAGAACATTCTGCAAAATCAAGGACAGATGAAAAGCCACTGTCGTACTTGTGTCTACCTTGGATGGGGTAATACTCTGCACACTTACACTGCATAACTGCTCCTTGCCTTGCTTGGACACATCTAGAGTCACTACATGAGGGAGTGGGGTGCAACAAGTATGTCCCAATTTGAAATGTCTCTGGCTGATGGTGATGGCTCTGACACTCATACCTCTCAACCTTAGAGCAAGAAATCTGGACAAAGCCATACATAGAAGTGGGACACAGACCCAAAAATAAGGGCAATTTTTAAATATTGCTCTTATAAACTTAGAAAGATAATAGAATCATAGTAGGTTGTGCATTAATATGAATTTTCTGAAGGGTATGAAATCTGAAACTAAAATGTCTGCCATTATTTTATAACTTCAATCTTTAATGATTTGGCACTAATTTGCCATAAAACCACAATTTTATGAAAAACTAACCAAAAATGTGATGCAAAAATCTAAAATTGCCACACAATACAGCTGGGAACGTGTCAAAGGAGGGACACCTTTTTAATATTAGTACTGTTAACTTGAACAACTGACAAAATAAGAGAATCTACATGCATTTCTGAAATAAAAATAATCTATAACTCTGATCATTACAGTTATTTATAACTGTAAACCCTCCACGTTTTCTTCCAAAATTGCCATTTTGCGGAGGGATTATTAGGGGGAGAGCAACATTTTGAGCCAAAATTGGGGACAGTTGAGAAGTTTGGATATTCCTAATTCTATAAAGTGATTTATTTGCACGTACCTCTCAACCTCTTAATACAGGAAATTTGGACAAGGCCAAATATATTGGGGGAACATACAAACAGTACTAAAAATTGCTCTTGTATAAACTTAAGACAGCTGATAGAATAACAGGTCTTGCTTTAGCATGCATTTTTCTGAAGGTTATGATGTCTGAAACTCAATGTCTGTTATTTAGTGACTTCATTCCTAAATGATTTGCCAGAAAACCACACATTTTATGAGGAACAAACTAAAAATAAGAAGCAAAAATCTATTAATTCTGCAAAAATCTGGACAGCTGAGAGGTATAGTTCAGCCGGGGATGTCTGAGTTTGCTGCCCCCTCACAAAATCATGGTCAAAGGGAGCCTCCCCTCTGCAGCCATTCCAATGTCCCATTCTTGGTTATTTTGCCCCATTTACCATAAACACTGTAATGTGCATACTGCTTTACTTCTGCGATGATTTGGATTTCATTTGAAAGTTTTATTTTGCATTTTACAGCACAAACACTAATAGATATCTACTAAACAAAGCAATGCAGTCTCGCAATGAAAATAGACTTAGCATTAAAACCTCTCTGCCCTTGAAACTCACATTCATTGAAACATCATTGAAACCCACATTCAAAGAAAATACATTTTGCAAGTGGCAGATAAAGATTAACTTTGGGCTGTTTTCAAATCATAGGCCCCTTGCACATGAAACATACACGTGCTCTTTGATACACCTACCTGATTGCATTAAATCATATTCCTTGTACAATACAGTACAGTTGTTACAGGGTGTTGTTTATATATATAGCTTATTGTTTTGAACATTTTTCCAATAAACAATAAAACAAAATGCATGCACCAGTAATGACACAACAATTCAGAACATTTCCATTATAAAAGTCTACTCAGACTTCTACAGTCCATCAGTATCAGTAAATATGCACAATCTCTGAAGAAGTAAATGTCATCAAAATAATTCCACATTAAAGAGATCTGTAACTAATGAAGAGGTTGCTGCTAACAAACAACTTTATATTTCATTGTTTCATCTACAAATAAAGTGTCTGCTGCCCTTGAGGAATAAATTGCTAGTAATATTGCAATAGGGAATGGATGGCAAACTGATAACTGGTTCATAGTTACTAGGTATCTTCGCCAAAAAGGACTGCAACATCCACCCCCTTTACAGCACAGTGTAGTATCAACAATGCATCTACCTACTGTGGGAGTAGAACCCACATCCTTCTGCATCAAAAGCAAGTAGGCCATCTGTTGTGCTATTAACAATGCAAGCAGACACAGCATAAGCAGCACTAAACTTTTGTTCCCCTGCAGCTCTCAACTCCTTGTAAAATCTACTCGACACTCAGCTGTAGCTCTGAACTTTGCAGCACAAGAAATCTGGAAAAAGCCGAAATTTATTGGGGGGGGGGGCAAAAGCCCCAAAATCAGGGACACATTTTAAATATTGCTTGTATAATATTGGAAAGTTGCTAGAATAAAATGATGTGTTACCACCATACATTTCACTGCCAAGTCTTGAACTCAGGACCATATGCAAAACAGTCAGAGCAATATACCACTATGCCAAATCAACTGTTTTGTGAAAAAAAAGGAAGACTGAACTTAAATGGCTACCATTTAATGAATTCAGTTCTCACCATAGCTGTCAACCTCTTAGCACAAAATACCTGAACAAAGCCAATAATGGGAGAATACAGCCCCCAAACATATTCAGTGAATTCAGTTCTCACCATAGCTTTCAACCCCTAAGCAAAAAACACATAGACAACACCAGTAATGGGGGAATACAGCCCCCAAACATATTCAGTAAATTCAGTTCTCACCATAGCTCTCAACCTTAGCGCATAAAACCTGGATGAAGCCAATAATGGGGGAATACAGTCCCAAAATAGGAACAAATTTCAAATATCCATCTTATAAGCTTAGAAAATTGCTAGAATAAAAGGTTTTGTGTTACCATGTATTTTCTGAAGAATATGAAGTCTGAAATTCAAATGCCTGTTATTTTTATTTATTTAAAAATCTGACTTGGAACAAAAGCCAATTTTCAGCAGAGGCCCAGGGAGAAACACTCCAGACACATGTCTTTGTAAGATGGAAGGACACCAGAGCACCCAGAGGAAACCCACACAAACAGAGGGAGGACATGCAGACTCTACACCGAAGGCACCCCAGCCAAGAATCAAAGCAGAGAACCAGTAGCTGTCAGGCAACAATGCTACCACTGCACTACTGACTGTGTAAGGAAAATAACATACAGAAACCACAGATTTTATGAGGAACAGGATAGAACAAATAGGCAAAAATCTGCAAATGTTTTACAAATGGTGGTGGGTAGGGAATTCAGTCTCTTGCCACCTGTACCCAAGGTACAGGGCTAAAGCCCACCACCATGTATCCTGAGTTCTCTCTAGCCACCAGTATATAGCAACTAGGGCATTTCACACACACACACACACACACACACACACACACACACACACACACACACACACACACACACACTTCACTTGAGTATTCACGTTTGTCTTCATCCAGTTTCTGTTTCCTGAGTCCTGCGCAAGCTAATGGCTGGTTTCCCATCGGCATAACTGTCCTCCATGCTGGTTTCCCTGTGAGAGTTGGCTCCAGCCTGCAGAGGATGCAGTCTGGACTTCTTTTGGTCTATGTGGCTGTCACTGCATAGACTTCTGGGCATCTGCAGGGCAGAGATGCATTCCTCCCTATCCAGACTGCTGACACAGCAGTCTAGAGTTCTGTTGAGTTCCAGGAGTCATGATTTTTAGTTTTTTTCTTCTACAGTTCCGTGTCTCACGATTTCTTTTTGTTTTTGTTTTTTTCTTCTTTTTACAGCTGGGGGGGCTGCAGTCCTGCAGTCCTATAGCACGAGCCACCCCTGATGTGGACACACATAGACAGTAATCTAGCCTTTGACCATCACATGTATATGGTACTGAGGAAATCATTCTATGTTGCACCACTTTTAAACAAAGTTATGGTATCTAGGTCCTGGTAAGTCATTATTACAATGTATTTGGCAGTCATCAGACCTGTCATTGAGTACAATGCCCCCTTTGGTATGTACCTAATCAGACACATCCAATAGTTGGAATGTCCATAGAGGTTCTTCACTTAAAGAATATAGGGGATAAATAACACATCATAAGCAGACTGCCTAAAAGCTCTATCCCTGTATTCTGACTCCTACAGGCTGTTGAGGGGAGATCTATGTCTGGCATACAAGATATTTTTGGACCCCACTGTGATAGACCTCCTACCTATCTGTAAAACAAACAGCAATAGAATTACCTGTTCTAAAGACTTAAACTTTGCCTGTGATATAAATATGACCTGCTGAAGAGACAGGCATGTAACCCAGAGATTACCCCTTCTCTGGAACAGGCTCCCCGTCTATGTTAAGCAGATATTCTCCCTAACCCAATTCAAATGTAATTGGACAACTGGATGAGGAACTGGAAATTCACCCCTAGTTTGGCACATTTGTCTGTAATAGACACAGGCAGCCTAGAAATGTTTCATCTCCCAGGCCCCTGCTTGTAAATGTTTCATCTCCCAAGCCACTGCTTACACTTATCAAGGGTATCAGACCTTGTCAAAGATCTGGGATGCATGGCTAGGATTAAAAAGGTCTCAATGGTCATAAGCATAGTACACCTATAAACCTAGGATGAGGCTTAATGTAACCTTACTAAAGCTTGGTGTACGTTATTTGACATCAAAAGTGTATTATGTTTAGTGGTAGCACCATTTTAGCAGGGTATATGTAACTGTGAAGGCAGAATCCCCAAAACAAAAGTAAAAAAGAAGTTGGGTTTACTTTACATAAAATTGCAAGTCTTTAAATAATTGCCTTATTATAAAAACAAATCAGGTTAAGTTGGAGAAAGTTTATTAAAGGCTGTTAAAGGTTCAACTTGTTTACTTAAAGCATTAGCATTCATTTTGGAGGGTGGATTTAATTTTTCTTTTTCTTTAAATGCCATTACGTTGTTTATTTTTTAAATGTTTTGTGGAATTCTGTTCCCCAAAGCTGGTTCAGTGTTGCAAGAAGCCATTTCCTATTGAAGAAAGAATAAAAGAAGACCATGAAAGCTGAGTAGCAGAACAATCCCTTAAAGACTATGTTTGATTTCTGAGTATTTCATTTTTAAAAGAAGTTAGTAAGGAAAGTTAACAAGGTTAAAGGTAAGAGAGTCTGAAAAAATATAACTCTGACTACAACTGATAGCCAGTGATTTTTCCCTAAGGTTTGACAATGATGCTTGTTTGAAGGAGAAAGATTTATAAATCATAACATTTTATTTTCTACCATTTGGATGGATCCTGTGCTTTTGGATGAATGGAAGGAATAAGTGACAGGCCATATTCAATTCTCTGAAGTACTAGATTTACAGTAACTGTTTCAGGGAATCTGGGTGAGGTGGGTAGAGAAGGTATGCACTATTTAAGCACTAACCCATGCCTGGGTGTAGGTAATGCTGGATTTACCCACGGTTGGTGTGGTTTGGTCATGAGGGCAAAGCCCGAGTGGCCAAACAAAGGCCACCGTGGGTAAATCCAGCATTACCAACACCCAGAAGTGGGTTATTGCTATTATACAATGACATTAAGAAAACAAACACTTTTCTTAAATAATGACATTGTATAATGCCTCCTTGTTGCCCTTCCACAGCTGTCCAGTATTCTGCAGCAGTTCTGATGTACTGTGCATGCGTATGGTTACGCAGTACATCAGAGCTGTGTGTGGAAGCAACAGAGAAAGGAAGATCGCCGTTGCTTTTTAAAAGATGTCTCGCTATGTTAAAAGAGTTTAACATAGTGAGATATCTTTAAAAAAAACAAAGGAGATCTTTCTTTCTCCGTTGCTTTTTTTAAAGCTGTCTCTCTATGTCAAACAAGTGAACAACCTGAGATGTACCTCCCTGGACTACATGAAAAGAGACATGGAAGAGCTCTCCAATCTTGTAGCCCAGGCAGGTATGATCCTAGCCCTGAGCAGCATCCTGCCATCACTCAGAATGATACCGCAGTACAAGGACAATATGATTGACTTAAATTGGCTAAGCTTTTGGTGTCATTCTAAGGGGATCCAGTATCTGTCTGCTTGGGATGACATGGTCGACAGACCATGATGCTTTGCCAGAGATGGCCTGCATCTGTCGCCCCTGGGATTCCAGATACTGGCTAAGGGTTTTACCGCCCCTATAGTGCCTTTTTTAGGCAAGGTTCAAATGGCAAATTCACCACCATAGCAGAAACAGGCAGCAAAAACTGAGGTAATGCTACTCAATGCTAGAAGTCTAAATCTCAAAATGCACTCACTCGAGGCACTCTTTAAAATGGAGAACATCGATATCTGTGCAGTGACTGAGACCTGGTTCAAGGCTCTAGAGAGCACCCCTGCATTACCAGGCTATAACTCATACCACACTATTCGGCCATCTAACCTCGACCAGAACACCAAAGGCTGAGGTGTGTCCATATTCATTAAGGATATCCACACCTCCAGGCTAGTTGTGCAGCACAATGCATCCAAGGTTATGCAAGTGCAACTAACTCTGGGAAAAACTGCAATCCAGATTGTAGCCTGCTACAGATCCCCTACCATGCCCCAGGATTCCCACTCCTCTTTTCTTGATATACTGGAAGATATTAGGGTTCACCCAAACACCCTAATAATGGGCAATTTCAACTACCCCATCTTTAACTGGGAAAACTACTCGTGCCAACTCCTTTGCTCATCTCTTTCTGGAATTCATAAATTCCAATGCCTTGGATCAACTTATTCACACCCCCACCAGGGGCAACAATATCCTAGACATAGTCATTACCAACATGAGTGACCGGTGTTCCACACCTGAAGCCAACTCCTCATTGTTCAGATTTGACCATAAGCTAATCACCCTAGATATCTGCATCCTGCCCCCACCCACTATTAAGGAAACCATGGTATTAAATTTATCCAAAACCACCTTCTTGCTTCTTAAGACAGAAGTGGCGAACTTCATGACATCCATGCAGATGGACAATACAGTTACGACTGCTGAAACCTACACAAATGTACTCTATAAGCACTTACACGAGTGCATGGATCATGCTATCCCAAACAGAACCAAGATGCTATCCTCCAAAAAAAGGAAGCCAATCTGGTGGTCCCCTGCCATAAACAAACTCTACCACAAAAGGAAGAAACTGTTGCAAAAGAGAGTAAAATCCCATGAGTGGAGGAGCTCCCTGGTCAGCCTCAGTAAGAAGATGAGATCCCTTATAAGATCCTCCAAAGCTAGCTAAGAAAACAAAATCACCACTGATGCTAGGGACAACCACAAAGCATTCTTTAGCTATGTCACGAATCTCATTGGCAACACAAAGATCTGCTCTGAGTTACAGCACAATGGCACGAAAATTACAGAACCAACTGATATTGCCAACATCCTGGCAGATAGGTTCAGTGCTAACTTTAACCCCCTCTCACACCCTAAAGGGCCCATATCTATACAGGATGAATGCAGAGTCCCTGTAATCACATCTATGCAGGTAAAAGCTGCGCTCTCTAAAGCCAAAAACATAGCATCCATGGGACCGGACAACATCTCAGGCTGCGTTTTACACGAACTTCAGAATGAACTGGCTCCCCACCTAAGCACCATGTTCAATCATAGTCTCACTTCAGGATTTATGCCCAATGAATGGTGCACAGCAACAGTTATCCTACTCCTCAAAGGGAGAGCCACCACTGATCCTGGGAGCTATCGCCTTATTAGCCTGATGAGCCTGGTCTGCAAGGCTATGGAATGAATTTTCATGGAACTCATAAACAAAGACATTGGTAACCTCCAAACTCTGGACCCCACTCACTTCGTGTCTGTGAAAGGCAGATCATGCCTTCTGAACCTGATCGACTTCTTTGAGGCAATCGCCAAAGCTGTAGACGAGGTTAAGGTGGTTCACACAGCCTATCTTGACCTCGCCAAGGCTTTCAACACCATCCCCCATTCTGGAATTATAGATAAACTCACTAAACTAAGTATAAATCTCTATGTCACAAGATGGGTTGCCGACTGGCTCACTGACAGAACCCACACTGTGAAAGTAGCAGACTCCAAGTCCGACTTCAGACCAGTGACAAGTGGAGTACCACAGGGTTCAGTCCTGGGACGTCTCCTGTTTGGTATCTACTTCTCTGAAGTACAGACTAACACAGAAGGCCTCTGGCTAATGAAGTTCGCAGATGACTGCAAACTAAGAGCCATAGTTGAGTCCCCAAATGATGTGGACATCCTACAGAAGGGCCTCATTGAGACAGATGCCTGGTGTCAGAGGCATGGCCTCAAGCTCAATGCCAAAAAAATGCACTGTCATCCCCTTTGGTAAAAACTCTGTACCCATGAACTACCACATAAACAGTCGTCTTCTTAACACCGAATGTGTGATAAAAGACCTTGGGACTCAGATGGACAGTAGTCTCTCCTTTGATAATCACATTGCCACAGTAGTCAGGAAATCCTATGTGGCACACTTCATCACAAAAGGGTTCTCATCCAGGAAAAAGCGGTCATGAACCTATGAACACTTAGGTGTTATCAGCACTAGCTGTTCCTATGCAGGAATAGCACCAGTACTTATTAGCTATAACCACCCCTCCTGGTATGATTGTAGGGCAATTTCCTGTGATTTCTCCTGCTAACCTGGTGCACTTGGGCATTCTGAGACAGTGTGGCAACTGTCTAATGAACACAGACAACCCTCTCCACTTACCTCCCAACACTCATACCTGTGAGAGATGCACTTATGTTACCAAACTGGAAGCAGTGCATGCTCCACCCAAGACAAGACTAGCTGGTCAAGAGGAGAAGGTCAACACCTGCAACTCACTACATAGAACACAAGAACACACAGCCCTCCAAAACACCAACCATCAAAACCCACAAATAGAAACACAAACCTTACACCCACCTTTGTGAAGTCTCTCAATAAAAATTTACCCAAACAACAGAGAACCCCAAGACAGAAACACACTCAACCACCACAACAAAACACCAACCCCAGAACAAATAGCTCACCACCAGAGTTTGCCCCCCAACCCAGGTCCTTAAGGCAAAACACTTTGCCCAATGTATTAATCATAGGAGACTCAATACTGAGGCACACTGATGTCCCACTCACTAGGTTGAACAAGGAGAAGGTGACAGTCAGTTGTCTATTAGGTGCCAGGATATGCCACATAACACATGCACTCAGGTCACTCCACAACAAGTACAGATATGATTCAGTCATTGTCCATGTGGGTGTGAATGATCGGAGACATACCTCCTTGGACTACATGAAAAGAGATGTGATGGAACTCTCAGATTATGTGGTCCAGGCAGGTATGACCCTAGCCCTGAACAGTATTCTACTGTCACCCAGAATGATACCACTGTTTGAGCAGAAAATGATTGACTTCAACAATTGGCTAAGTTTCTGGTGTCATTCTAAGGGGATCCAGTATCTGCCTGCCTGCAGCGACATGATCGACAGACCTCAATGCTTTGCCAGAGATGGGCTGCATTTGTTACCCCTGGGATTCTGAGTACTGGCTAAGGCTCTTGCCACCCCATATAGTGCCTTTTTAGGCAGTGTTCCAAAGACCAAAATTCCGCTGTAACAGCTACAAACAAATGCAATCTGAGAGTCATGCTGCTCAATGCTAGAAGTCTAAACCTCAAGATGCACGCAGCCGAAGCTCTCCTCAAAATGGAGAATGTCAACATCTGTGCTGTAATGGAGACCTGGTTTAAAGAAGCAGAAAGCACCCTGTGCTCCCAGGCTACAACTCATTCCATACCTTTCATCCCCAGAATACGTCCAGAAGCTCCAAAGGTGGTATTGTCTCCATATTCTTAAAGGATATGAACACCTCTAGACTGGTAGCCCAACACAATGCATCCGAGATACTTCAGGTTCAACTAACACTGGGTAAGATGGCGATACAAGTCATAGCCTGCTACAGGACCCCAAACATGTCCCTAGACTCACTCCAAGTTCCTAAGCACCCTGGAATCTATCAAGGTCCAACCCATCTATTCTCATACTGGGTGATTTCAACTACCCTTCCATCAACTGGGAAAACTATTCAAGTACCAATGTACAGGCCCAATGCTTTCTGGTATTTATCAGTTCCAATGCCCTGGATCAGCTCATTCTGACCCCCACTAGAGGAAGCAACATCCTTGACCTGGTTATCACCAACATAGGAGACCATTGCTCCACACCTATAGTGAATTCCTTCCTGGTTAAATCTGACCACAGACTGATCACCATGGAAATCTCCAGCTCACCTACACCCCCAGCTAAGGTGACCACCCTGAAAAACTTCTCTAAAACTGACTTTGGGCTCCTAAAAACAGAGGTGGCTAACTTCTCGGCACCCATGCAAATGGAAAATAGCTGCATAACTGCCGAATCATACATCAGTGCACTGTACGAGCATGTACACAAATGCATGGAGCTTGCCATACCAAATAAAACTAAGATGCTCTCCTCCAAAAAAAGGAAGCCAATCTAGTGGTCCCCGGCCATTAATAAACTCTACAACAGAAGGAAGAAACTGTTGCAGAAAAAAATGAAGTCACAAGACTAGAAAACCTCCCTTACCAGTCTCAACAAAAAGCTGAGATCCCTTATCAAATCCCTTAAAGCCAGTTATGAAGGCAGAATTGTGGCTGACACCAAAAACAACCACAAAGCCTTCTATAGCTATATCAAAAATCTCAAAGACAATACCCAGATTTGCTCTGAGTTATTGCACAATGGCACCTCCTATACTGAGCCAACAGATATAGCCAACATACTGGCCGACAGATTCAGTGTCAACTTTACCCCCCCCCCCCAAGGGCCCTATCACAATACCAGAAGAACGCCTGGTACCCCCCATTTCTGCAGCACAGGTAAAGGCTGCATTGTCCAAAGCCAAGAATACAGCATCCATGGGACCTGATAATATCCTTGGCTGTGTCCTACAGGAACTACAAAATGAACTGGCACCACATCTGTGTGCCCTGTTCAGTCACAGCCTTACCTCAGGCTATGTCACTAAAGAATGGCGCACTGTTACAGTCATCCTGTTCCATAAAGGGGGAGCAACTACAGACCCTGGGAACTATCACCCCATTAGCCTGACAAGTCTAGTATGCAAAGCTATGGAGCACATCATCATGGACCTGCTTAACAAAGATATAAGCAATCTCCAAACTCTTGAGCCCACACAGTCTGGCTTTGTCAAGGGGAGATCCTGCCTGCTGAACCTGGTTGACTTCTTTGAGGCAGTCACCAAGGCCGTGGATGAGGGTAAGGCAGTGCATACAGCCTACCTTGACCTTGCCAAGGCCTTTGATACCATTCCCCACTCGGGTATCATTGATAACTCACCAAACTAGGCATAAATCCTTACATCACTAGATGGGTTGCAAATTGGCTCACAGACAGGACCCACAGAGTGAAAGTTGTGGATGCCAAGTCAGACGGTTGACCAGTCGTGAGTGGAGTCCCACAGAGCTCGGTCCTGGTCCCTCTTCTGTTTGGTATCTACTTCTCAAAAGTCCAGGCAAACACAGGAGGACTTTGATAGACCAAGTTCACTGATGACTGCAAGCTAGGAGTCATTATCAACTCCCCAAGTGATGCAGACATCCTACAAAAGGGCCTCTCTGAGACCAATGACTGGTGTCGGAACCATGGCCTGAAGCTTAACACCAAAAAATGCATTATCATCCCCTTTTAAAAAACTCAGTTCCCATGAATTACCACACTGATGGGAGCCCACTGAACAGTGAAGGGGCCATAAGAGATCTAGGCACCCAGGTCGACAGCCACCTCACCTTCGATCACCACATTGCCACTGTGGTCAGAAAGTCTTTCTAAGTTGCACATCTTATAACCAAAGGTTTCACATCCAGGAAGAAAGAGGTCATCACCCCTTTCTGCTCATCCCTCATTAGACCAGTCATTGAATATAATGCCTCATTTGGCATGAACCTGATCAGACACCTACAACAGCTGGAAAGGCCACAGAAGTACCTCATAAAAAGGACCTTAGGCCTTAAACACATATCCTACATGGACACAGACTCAAGAAACTTCAGCTTTTCTCGGTCTCTTATCATCTACTTAGTGGTGATCACTGCTTGACTTACAAAGCCATGTCTGACCCAGCACTACTTGAAATGCTACACCTAAAGAATTCCCAATCCCCCCGTGCCACACGCTTCAGAGATCACAACCTCATTATCACAATTAACAGAACTTACTGAAGGGACAGGTTCATCTCCCAAAGACTGCCCATACTCTGGAATAAGCTTTTCCATTCATGTCAAGCTGAGCACCTCACTGGCCCTCTTCAAGAGAAATCTTGACGATTGGATGGGTAACAGAAAGTTTACTCCAGGGATCATTCCATTTGCCCTATTGGACAGGGGCACTGTGAACTAACATTGGCTGGCACGGTGCCTGGGCAATTTTTTTTTTTTTTGGGCTAGGCTTGTAAAGGCTCCAGGGCCATTAGCCTAGTACACACCTATGAACCTATGAATATTTATTAAGTATGTATAACACTGCAATAGGGTCATGAATTTATTATGCTGTGGGTGACATTTGCTATTGTGCCCTGGGCAATAGCATTTTACTCTTCTATCAATTCAAAAACTGTTCCTTCATCATCTTCTAATGAAAGGGGGAATAAGTTTCTTTTTCTTTTTCTGTTTGGTTTGTAAGATGCCTATGTGGCAGCTGGTCCACCTTAAGTTCTGTGTCAGTCTATGGTAGTCCCTTTAGAGTGTCCTTGAGTCCTTTTAGCTGAAACAGTGATACACTCCTTGACCATTCTGTTATTATGTACTTTAGTAGTTAGAGAAACCAGGTGTGGTTTATCCCTTAGCAAAAAAAAAAAAAATAATCTTTTGGTTGCAACTTGGTATGATCTTCTGCTTACAAAGTCCTCGACTCATATGTTGGGACTTTTCTATGTGGGAACTGCCTCAGGATCCAAGACTGTCAGTATAATTTCTGCTATGATCAAGGCTGGATTAACAGGGGGCGGATGATTTTGTAGCTCCAGTACCACATGTTTGTTACAGCCCCTGCTGCTTCTGCTCTGACATCCTGTGCTGTTACCATACTTAAACAAATAGACATCTTATAATTTTTGGCTTCATGTCCATAAGGAACGATAATCCAGCACTAGGTATGACCAGCATATGTACCCTCATGGGTACTGCTGTCAGTACCTGTTTTAGCCTTAGCTGTGATACCTTGCTAAGTAATGGCTATCTTGGCACATTAGTAACCATCTGTTCTCTGTCAGTAGAACATGGTTGAAAAGACTCAGTAGCCTCAGGGTATGACATAGTCAAATTTTGAATCTCAGAACCTGTGGGAAATGCATCTTAGTTTTTTATGGGCTCTGACTTCTTCTATAGGTTTTTTTCTCTTCTCAATTTCATAACTGGCTTAAATTTCTTATATAGTTGGTATGTGTATCATCAAGTTCAAGCCCAGGACAAAACAAACACCCAAAATGAATGTCATTGGGGGCATTTGTCCCCCATATTTTACCAGTGTTGACTGAATTAACTACAGCAATTTTAGAATATTTAAAATAACATAAATGAACTGTGTAAATCTGAAATTTTAGCCAGCTGAAATGAGCAGGAGATGTTCATATATTAATGAGGTTAAGACAAACTGGGTTAGATAGTGCACAGACTTATAGGCGCCGGAAGCTGTTGAAGACTGGGGAGGGGGGTGAAAGGGGCACTTACTGATCTAAAAAGGGCAATTTTATAACTATTTACTACCACAACATAGGTTCACCTGGATGGCATTAAGCTTAGCCAATTCCCTTTTGGTGCTTGAATTAACATTTTCTGATTGGTCTTACCTATCCCATGGCTGATAATTGTATATTAGCCCTAGTGAGAAGAACTGTGATCATACCATAGATAATTGTTGGGCTCCATGTAAGGAATGCAGCATTTAGGAACTGCCTCTATCCATTAGTGGCATGACGGGCAATCCTGGAGTACATTTTCTATTATCCATCATTAGATCCAAGTTGCAATTGAATATGGACAGGGATGAGCTTTGTTTTACTTGAACGGATTGTCTGTTCTGGAAAAGTGGTAGCCTCTGTGATATATATCCATCTCTCCACATTCAGTTTAGATACCTGTACTGAGTATTTCTGATGCCATTTGACTTGCTGATGTTCAGTTGGTCCATCTGTATTAGGTCGGAGGATTCCTTGTATGTCAGACATGTCACCTCTAAGCACTCTGTAGGATACTAAGTATAGTAATAAATCTTTGAGATGGTACATGCAAGACCTATTGTTTAGGACTTGTAGCCTTTTAGTAAGGTATCTCTGAAGATACTCTAATTGTTGCACGGGGCTGGACAGATACATGCCAAAGTGGGCATTATACAAAATGATTGACCTAATGAGAGCTTTGTAAAGGGTGACAACATCTCTAGATCTGGTCACAATCAATTTATTTATAAGCTGTGCAATATATAAAGGCTTTCTTATAACTCTGGGTTCATGTTAGTCAAAAGTTAGGTCACTGTACACACAAGTTCCCAAATGCCAAACAAATGTGTCAGTTCTCAGAGGGCATTGTCATGATTTTGACACCAGTTATTGTTTGGGACAAACCTTCCTGCATGATGGTGAAGTCATTTGGGGATTAAATAACTGCTCCTAGTTTGCAGTCATCTCAGACTTGCCAGTCAAAGCCCTTTGGTATTTATTTTTACTTTTGCCAAACATAAAAAGTCTGAGTACTAATCTCTGGGGGACCCCATTGGTGACTGGTCTCTTCCCCTGTTTTGATCTCCTGCATCCTGTGAGCAATTTGGCAATCCAGCTAGTGATGCAAGTGTTTGCTCCTATATTATTCATCTTTTGTACTACATCTGAGTAGGGGATTGTATCAAATGGCTTGGCCAGGTCAAGGTAATGTGGTATGAACTGTTTTACCATCATCCATTGCTTTAGTAACAAGAGTAACGCTTAAACTTTGCCCATGATTTTGAGCCTTTCACACTTTCCTCTGGGCTGTTTTCTAACACATTTTTAGGGCCATGCATATATGTATACATTCTTTGATTCACCTTCCTGATTGCATTAAACTATTTTCCTTGTATAATACAGCACCAGTTATGTTTTAAATTAATAGTTTTGAACAGTCTTCTAGTAAGCAATAAAACAAAATGTATGAACCAATAATGACAAAACTACCCATTTCAGAAAATTTCAAACATAAAAGACCACTCATAGTTCTGTCATTACAATCCACCAATATCAGTAAATATGTAAAATCTCTGCAGAAGTTAAGTCATGTAAATAATTTCTCATTTAAGGGATCTCTAACTTATGAAAAAGTTGCTGCTAGGAAGCAACTTTATATTTCATTGTTTCATCTACAAATAAAGTGGCTGCAGGCCTTGAAGAATAAATTGCCTATGTTACATTAAAAAATAATAAGCTAAAGCTAGTAATATTGCAATAGGGAATGGATGGAAAACTGATAAGTTCATAGTTACTGGGTAACTCCCCCAAAGAAGGACATTCACAGGACTGCATCATCCACTCTCTTTAAAGTACAGCACAGTACAGTATCAGTGATCCATCTGCATACTGTGGGAGTAGAACCCACAACCTTCTGCATTAAAAGTAAGGCTACTACCTGTTGTGCTACTAAAAATACAAGCAGACTTGGAATAAGCAGCACTAAACTTCTTTTGCCCTGAAGCTTGACTTGGAACAAAGACAACTTTCAGCAGAGGCCCGGGGAGAAATGCTTCAGATGCATGTATTTGTAACATGGGAGGAAACCAGAGCACTCAGAGGAAACCCTCACAAACACAGGGAGGACATACAGACTACACACAGAAGGCACCTAAGCCAAGAATCAAACCAGAGAACCTCTTGCTGTCAGGCAACACTACCACTGCACCATACACTTAACACAACTAAATCTCTCAATTTCACAGCAGAAGAAATGTGTGTGTGTGTGTGTGTGTGTGTGTGTGGGGGTGGGGTGGGGGTGGGGGGGCAAAGGCCCAAAACCAGGAACACATCATTATTTAGTGAATTCTGTTCTCACTGATTTGCCACAAAACCACAAATTTTAACTCTGTGAATCACAAGTGGTGGTGTGGGTAGAGATTGCAGGTCCTTGTACTAAGGTTCAGGGTTTGAACCTGGTTAATTCGAACCATCAGTTATAAGTCAGTGGGGCATTTTACTTAGACACACACACACCTTCCTTACAGCCTATGTGCAATCCTTTTCTGAATCCTGTTCAGTTCTTTCTATTCTTAAATTATTTCTTAAGTTTAGCTGCACTTGGCCAACTATTTAATAATCCTTAATGTGGCAAGCATCCGTCTTAAGGCATAGCCTTTGGGAAGTTGACTAAATGTTAACTGTTAAACAACATAATCATTATTTTTTAGCATTATCAGAAGAGAAATGTTTTCTACTATAAAGGTCATTTCCCAGCCAGATGACCTACAAAGTGTTTTTTTTCCAGTATATGAACAATTATATAATTAAGCAATAATCCACACCTGGGTGTGGGTAATGCTGGATTTGTCCACTGTTGGTGTGGTTTGGTCATGTGAGCGAAGCTCGAGTGACCAAACAAAGACAACTGTGGGTAAATCCAGCATTACTGAAAGCTAAACTTCAACCAATAGGTTTATCTCTTCTATATTCACCAATTTGAATATCCAAAAAACAATGCGAATAAGAAAAACTCACTTTAATAACAAACAAACAGAGCTTTCAGGAATAACCCTTCTTCAGTGCTATTAAAACAATGAATTAACTCTACACACATATTTATATTTAATTAACACAACCATATGACACAGTCGACCTATAAAAAGCCATCTAAGATCACATCAATTAAAATTTAAAAACACAACTTTAAATAAAAAACTCATAAATATACAAATACATAAATATTAACAAAACATAAAAACCATAAATCAACATATCTAATATTAGATAACACATATCAATTTTTGTTATTATTATTTTATTATTATTAATTTATACTTTTTATTACTACTCTTGTTAGTGGTACTGCTTCTGTCTGAAATCTACTATAGGTTTAATAGTAATCATACTGTTTAAACCTGGCTTTGTGTCTGCATGCAATTTAATGATCCATCTATATTCAGCGATATCTAATTTATTGAATATCAATCCCCATTCTGGAATTATAGCTAAAGTCACTAGACTATGTATAAATCCCTATATGTCACAAGATGGGTTGCCAACTGGCTCATGACCAGAACCCACACTGTAAGACTCCCAAATCTGACTTCTCACCAGTGGTGCAGTGGAGTACCACAGGGTTCAATCTTGGGATTTCTCTGTTTGATATCTACTTCTCACGAGTACAGGCTAACACAAGAAGGCCTCTGGCTAACAAAGTTTCACAGATGACTGCAAACTAGGAGCCTAGTCGGAGTCCCAAATGATGTGGACATCCTGCAGTAGAGACTTCACTTAAGGACAGATGCCCGCAATTGTCAGAGGCATGGCCTCAAGCTCAATGCTAAAAAATACATTGTCATCCCCTTTGGTAAAAACTCTGTACCCATGATTTACCACACAAATGGCAGTCTACTTAATGCCAAATGTTTGATAAGAGACCTTGGGACCCAGGTGGACAGTAATCTCTCTTTTGATAATCACATCACCACAGTAGTTAGGAACTCCTTCTATGTGGCACACTTCATCACAAGAGAGTTCTCGTCCAGAAAAAGCAGTCATTGTTCCCATCTACTTGGCACTCATTAGACCCATTATAGAGTACAATGCCCCTTTTGGAATGTACCTCCACAAATCTGCAGCAGCTGGAATGGCCGCAGAAGTACCTCACAAAGAGGATTATTGGCCTCAAACAGATGCCCTACACTAAACTGTCTCAAAACTCCAGCTTTACTCTGTAGCATATTGCCTAGCACAGGAGATCTCTGCCTAACATATAAAGCTAATGTTAAACCCAAGAGCTGTTGGACATGCTACACCTAAAGAAATCCCAAATCCCTCCAAGCTACATGCTCTAGGGACCCAAACCTAGTCCCACCACAATAAACAGGAACATGTTGGAGGGATAGGATTCCTGTCCCACAGTGACTTCCCATACTCTGGAGAACAAGCTACCCATCTAAGTGTCAAGCAAAGGTCCTCATTAGCACTCTTCAAGAAAAATCTTGATGAGTGGATGGGAAATAGGAATTACACCCTGGGGATCACTTCTGTGGCTCTGCTGGAAATAGGGGCACAGGAAATGTCTTTCATGGGTGGTAAGCCAGAACCTTGTTAGCTAGGCTACTTGACCCTTGACCAGCCAGCTAAATGCACCTATGAACCTATGAACACTTAGGTGCTATCAGCATTAGCTGTTCCTACACAGGAACAACACCAGTACTTATTAGCTATAACCACCCCTCCTGGTATGGTTGAGTACTCCTGTGCTTTCTCCTGCCTATTACGGCTTGTTTGCACTTGGGCATTCTGAGACAGTGTGGCAACTGTTTAATGTACACAGGCAACCCTCTCCACTTACCTTCCAACACTCATACCTGTGAGAGATGCACTTATATCGCCAAACTGGAAGCAGTGCATGCTCCAACCAAGACCGGACTAGCTGGTCAAGAGGAGAAGGTCAACACCTGCAACTCACTACATAGAACACAAGAACACACAGCCCTCCAAAACATCAACCATCACAACCCACACATAGAAACACAAACCTTACACCCACCTGTGTGAAGGCTCTCAATAAAAATTGGCCCAAACAACAGAGACCCCCAAGACAGAAACACACTGAACCACCACAACAAAACACCAACCCCAGAACAAATAGGTCACCACCAGAGTTTGCCCCTCAACCCAGGTCCTTAAGGTAAATCACTTTGCCCAATGTATTAATCATAGGAGACTCAATTGTGAGGCACACTGATGTCCCATTCACTAGGTTGAACAAGGAGAAGGTGACAGTCAGTTGTCTATTAGGTGCCAGGATCCATACACACTTATGCACTCAGGGTCACTCCACAACAAGTACAGATACATGCTCTGCTGGCATTGTCCATGTGGGTGTGATTGATCGGAGACATACCTCCTTGGAATACATGAAAAGAGATGTGATGGAACTCTCAGATTATGTGGCCCAGGCAGGTATGACCCTAGCCCTGAACAGTATTCTACTGTCACCCAGAATGATACCACAGTTTGAGCCAAAAATGATTAGCTTCAAGCAAGGTGCCAAAGGTTACACACCCAATTCTGGTGTGGTGTCACTGATTTACTGCAGTTTGCTGTGGTTTTGGTCAGTGAGGGCAAAGTCTGAAAGTGGTAAATACAAAACAACGATAGGTAAATCCAGGATTACATCACACCCAGGTATATCAGGAATTGCTGAGATATAATGAGACATTATTTAAGAAAACAAAATACTTACTTTTCTTAAATAATGGCATTGTATAATGCCTCTGTGCTGCCCTTCCACAGTTGTCCGGTATCCTGGAGCAGTTCTGATGTACTGCACATGTGTATTCTTACGCAGTACATCAGAGCTGTGTGTGGAGGAAGCAACGGAGAAAAGAAGATTTCTGTTTCTTTTTTAAAGTTGTCTCGCTATGTTAAACGAGTTTAACATAGTGAGATATCTTTAAAAAAGCCACAGAGAAAGGAAGATCTCCGTTTCCTTTTTAAAAGCTGTCTATGTTAAATGAGCTTAACATAGCCGAAACAGCTTTCTAAGAGCAGGAGAAGAGAAAAGATGTCTGTTTCTACTAAAAAGCTGCATCTCTCTGTGGAAATGAGTTTAACGCTAAGCGAAACAACTTCCCCAAAAGGAACCGTTTAACATAAACCACTTTAAAAAAGGAACGGAGAAAGGAAGATCTCCATTGCTTTTTTTAAGATATCTCGCTATGTTAAAATCGTTTAACATAGCGAGATTACAGCAACGGAGCTCTTCCATTCTCCAAAGCTGCCTAACACAAAAAAAGTAAAGACTTATACTAATGGAAAAAGTCTGGGCGACTGGACCTTTTTCCATTAGTATAAGTTAGATTTACAATGGACATGCTGACCAATCAGCGTGCATGTTTTAGAATATTAAAGGGGGGGGGAGTCATTGTATAATTCAATATAATTTTGTTTTCTTTTTTAAAAAGCCATCCATCCAGAGGACAGGAGGGGTACCGTCACTGTAGGGCAATCAGCAAGAATAGCCGAAAAACATTAACTTTCTCTCACTCTTCTTTTTCCAGTGTTGCATTTTTCCGTCTTAATGTTTTAAGTGGATGCATAGAAACCAAATGAAGTTTTCTTAAAAGGAGCAGCACATAAAAACAGCATCCTGCACTATTATATAAACTTTTTAGAACACTCTATGAGGTGTTCTTTCTGCAATGTTATGATAGAAATCATCTTTGTTAGTTTTATGTAGTATTCATTTTTGTGCAGTATGAGGCACACTTGTAATAAATATCTTAAACAAAAAAATATTGGGTCATACCCAAGGAATCCACTATTATCTACTGTTCAGAAGGAAAATTCATTATTTCAAGTGAATGATTAGCATTTCACCTTAAATATTACTGCATCATTATAAGTGGTGAGTACTTCTTACAATTCATGCAGGATTAGTGGATCATATCTGTGTAATTGAGTATCTTAAATGTCATTGGCTCTAAATTCTTCCATCATCTTGGAAATTAAGGGAACTCTGCTTTAGGACAGTGTGAACAGTATTCTCAAATGCAGCCATCAGCCACAGTCAGTAATTTCCAAACAGGAGAGTAGACATTCTTCAAGGAAATTGTTTTATATTTGATTAGATTCTAAAGTCACTAATTTCAAGGTAATGACATTTTAGAATGTTTTTTTTTCTGTGCTTTTTCACTAAACACTGCTAGTGCTACCAGGCATAGTTCTGCAAAGTGATATCATATGCAGGAAAAAACAGATGCAAGCCAAGCTGAGGAACTTTAATGGTACTTCTTATGTTTTTGCAGTGACTCTGCATTTGATTTATCATAAAGTAAACTCAAAAGTATTTAAACTCTTTGCTGCTTATTAGTACACTGCAGTGATGAATATTAAGGCATGGTATTTTAACTGTAAAAGTACAGCCTTACAGTAAATGGATAACCAAATGTACAATGCCGTGCAAAGTGCTGACAAAGAAAACACAACCAATTTTAGTTTTTGTAACACTAGCTTATTTACCAGACTTGCTTTCAAGATTCTCTATATGTGGTACATCAGACATGTCTATATTTGGGATAGTAATAACAGAACTGAACAAAACAAATTGCAAATGTTGCTGTATCCACTAGGCAGTGTTTCTCTACACACATTATAGTGAAGCATAGCAGCAATATCACAGAAATACACACACACACACACACACACACACACACACACACACACACACACACACACACACACACACACACACACACACACACACACGGAGCTTCCTTACAGTAGAAAACTACAAATGGAGCTTTCTTACAGCAGAAAACTACAAACGGAGCTTCCTTACAGCAGAAAAATACAAAGGGAGCTTCCTTACAGCAGAAAAATACAAACGCTTCCATCATAAAAATACAGAGAAGCTTCCTTACAGCAGAAAAATACAAACTGAGCTTTCTTACAGCAGAAAAATACAAATGCTTCCATCGTAAAAATACAGAGGAGCTTCCTTACAGCAGAAAAATACAAATGGAACTTCCTTACAGCAGAAAAATACAAACGCTTCCAGCATAAAAATACAGAAGAATTTCCTTACAGCAGAGTAGCTTCCTTGCAGCAGAAAAATACAAACGGAGCTTTCTCCACTTAATGAATAAAACCAGCCAGCTTACCGGGTGTTGACTCTGGCAGCAGGTATGCAATGCTGTGGAGAGTTTTAACGCGCACTTTTGTGTTTAAATTATATTAGCGCACTGTGCATGCATGAGTCATCCACTGGGTCCTAAAAGAAAAACTACATGTTGTTATGGGTCTTGCAGCTGTAAAAGTGTGTGGGGGGGTGCTCCCTGGGGGGGTGCTCTCTCCCCCTCGCCCTATGGTTCCAGCACCTATGCATACCTATGTCAGTCTATACTGGGACAAATTTTCAGTCACCAGCTCAGTGCATAGGGTTGATATGTATGCATGTATGTCAGCTGGGCAGACCAGTGAGTAAGAGCATATAGTAAGTAAAACAAGCTCTGGATACTGTCTTTTTATTATTTATGTGTATTTGCTTTTTTGTAATTCCACAACCTAGTTATTTAAAATATAATAAAATGGCTTCTCTCACTGGTTATGTAAAAGATAATAAAACTATTAATTTTTCAGCCCATACCACAATAGCTTCTAATTTTAATCCTGACAAAACTCCAGGGTAGGGCAAAATGCAATTATTTTATTAAAAGTTGAAGTGACTATTGAGTTAAACCATTGTTATTGTGCTTTAGCTGCATTTGTAATTTCTGTTTCCATTGATTATCTGGTTAATTTCTACACATACTGAGTTTAAATGACTTGTTTGTATGAATATCATGTGAAAAATATAATAATAAAGAGAATATAGCTGCATCTTATATACAAAGATATTATAGTATTTTTGCATAAATAAACTACGCGGAACAGACTTTTGTAAAAGGCTGGAAAAATAATGGAAGTGACAAGATAGGCCAAGATACCCGATGTTTTGGATAAGGGAACATTGTGTTATGGATAAAAGCACTAGACATATGGGAACTAAGGAAAGGGAGGATGAGCTCAAGAAAAATACAGTACAGGAGGAAAGCAGTCTACCAGCAGGAATGTAAACCGAAATGGTAAGATAAGTATTAGTGGAATGTACATAAACTGCTGAGGTATGGAATAATGAGGTCAGCGCACTTTGGGGGGGTGATTTGGAGGGTTTGGATAAGGTAAGGTGATTTTCAGGACATTATTCCATTGCTTATGCTAACAGAAGGCAAACCAAAGAGCTTTAGCAACTCGAGAGATTTTGAAGTAAAATTAACTGCAGTTTGCATGAAAGCGAGTAATGTGTGGTGGTGGTGGCCAAAAGAGTGATAAGCTAAGAAGGCAGATTGCCCAATCAGTATTTGGAGAGATTAGTATTACAGCAACAGCAGCAGTAAATATAATGAAGAATGCTGAGCATGAGGCAGATGGCCCAAAGCCATTACACATTCAAAGATAACAAAGGAAACTATCTGAATAGGAATGACTTTGCTACAAAATTACAAGTAGTGCCAGTGCAATGGAAAATGAGAAAAAACATTACCAATCATCACTTCAGCAAGCACAGACTTAGATACAATGTTTTTCAATGAACAGGGGCTTTTTTGTGTGCATATTATTTTCTTGGGTCTATATTAAATCACTGATTTATTGAACCCATGTAAGAGAAAGCTTACAATCCTGAACACTTAGAACAGCGATTTTTTTTTTCCAAGGGAAAAAAATTGCTGTTCCATAAAAGAAAAAAAAAAAAACAAAACTTTAAAACATTACATAAAGTGGGGGGCTTCACCCCCCCACACCCCCTACTTAAATATACCAACTCCAAGATCACACTACAGTGACGTAAATGGCAAAGTAACAGAGGCAGCAAAACAATTTCTTTCACAGGGAATGAAATCGCTTATATGCCATTTCGTGCTTTCACGTTCGATCAAGGCGCATTCGAAAGAATTCATCTTCGATCATATAATAGGAACCCTATTTTTTAAAGTTGCCAGCCACTTGTCTCAAAAAGTCAGTGTACCATTCAGGCTAGACAGACAGAAGGTTGCAGTTAACTGCTCTATTAGCTTTGACCACAATGTTGGTAAAAGATGGTAGAGTGGGCAGAGACCAGGCCTTTTGCACTCTAGAAATACTGTATGCGTGTTCATTAAAACTATTCTTTTGTCTGCTGTATTTGCTGTTTTCTCCTGCGGAGGAATCTACAGTATTCCTTTCCATCCAGCAGCACACACTAAGTCTGACAACTGCTACTGAAAAGTTAACATAATCACACTACCAAAGGAACTTTTCTTGTACAGCTGAATTTCACCTCCAGTTGCAAATGTTCAAAAGAAACAATATGAGTTAAAATCTATTTAAGGCAATTTCCAAGACTCAAACTAAACTTAATTGTTTTCCCTCATTTATGCATTAGTGTGTTCTGTATTGCGGTGCTGAATCTGCTGGAGGGATTCCCCACCCCCATCCACAAGCCTTTACTGTTGAAAGTGAAGCTAAATTGACACTTTAGAGCATTTTAGTCTAGCAGTGTAAAACATCCCTGGAAAGGCAGTAAAAGCCCATTACCATAAAATGAAATGTTGTGACTCATGTCAAGTATTTATAGAGTTCGAAGGCCTTTTCTTTGTATCCATAAACATTCTACCTCATTGATTGTTTGTTTTTGGTGGTAAACCATATGTGGGAGGGGGGTAACTGCATTCCAGTGAAGTACCTGATTGGTCCTCCCCTTATCTCAGTTGTTTCACCAGCTACTGCAGCATTATTTCAAGCCAAAGTCACTGCAAGTCTTCAAGCGTATTTCCTATAACCCATTCCACTGTTGTAACCCCAAAATACTAAAAAATGTCAGTTCATCTTAACACCACCCAAGCATCCTAGCCACAACTGAGATATGGCTAAAGCCTGAAATAAAAGATCCTGAAATACTACCCATGGATATAATATTAGGCTAGATAGAACACATAAAAAAGTGAGTAGAATAGCTATAATATTTCCAGATATGCTCACAGTATCTCCCTATACAGACACAATAACAACTTTTGGAAAAGCAGAAATTCTACTTTCATTCCTAAACATTAATAGAGCCAAGAGCATATGCATTGTTGTGCTATATATCCCCCTAGGACTGACCATTCCAGTACTTGAAAACATACTGTCTTGGATAATAGACAGATACAATCACAAATGAAATTATCTTCCTGGGAGATGTATGAAATTATCCTCCTGGGAGATGTAAGCATTGTCTGGCAGTCTTTATTCACAAATTCAGTGATCGGCAGCACAAACCTCTTTGGATACACTCAACTTATCAATACACCAACAAGACATAGCAAAAATAACTCCCAACAATCTATCCTGGATTGGATTCTAGTTACCAACTCATCTAAATTTTACCTCCTCAGGTACCCTCCCTAATACACTAAGCAATCACCTGCCAGTTTATACCCACAGGAATATTACACAGCTAACAAATGGAACATATGCTCAAAACTACCGCAATCTCTCCAAATTTACCAAGAACCGAACCAAGTACAACGTTGCCAATAATGTACTACTGCTACTGCGCTATCTTCTCTATGCAACAGATGTAAGAGGAAACGCAGTGCAGTACGCTGATCAAAAGTTTAAAACTTTAATTTACTAATACAACTTACACACATATAATGACAATAAAAAAGAAAACTTTTCGTCTGATTACAATGAGTTAAGCGCTTTCACCTATCTAACGTAGGCTTCTTCAGAACTAACTGCCACAGTATCTCAGCATTTAAATAACTTTTATGGCACCAAATTCCTTTGGTGCATTTAAAGCTGTATCCACACTTTTCCTAACTATAAATAATAAATATATAAACATATTATTATATAAGTATATACAATTCAAATGTATGATAATAATTAATGATAATAATAACTATTTAATGATAATGTTATTGTGTTGGGACTAAACCTAATAAAAATCATTATTGAACTAATAATATTCATAAAATGTAACATCATACTAACAATACACTTAATGTAAATATATTATCAAACTCACAAACTAAATTGTATTACTTGCTTCCATCTATTCTCATATTTGATGAGTGGTTTAAATAATTAATGGACAAAAATATCTATTATATTTTTAATATTATGATATACCTATAATAAATATGATAGTTAATAATAAATATAACTTAATATATGTATTATATTCTATATAATGACATATAATAAATGTAATAAATTTGACTAAATATAAATACTTTGCTAAAAACATATTAAAAATGTTCATTAAAATAACAATGGTTTTAGTGCAATATTACTCTAGCCAGTAAACTTACTTTTTGCTCTCCTATTCTATGGAGCAGTTTTAACCAACTATCATTCAGACCTGGATCTGTGGCGCATCTGTATATAATTGCCACATATTTCTTTGTAACTGAACACCTCTTCATACCAAGACATCACTCAATTTCACCTCATTATCTCTTTCTGTTACCTCCTCTTATATTAATTTTTACATGTTCCAATATCCCAAATCTGAAACTATGTTCATCACCATATTTCTCCACATGCCTATACAAGGCGTTATTGGCATCCTTTCTCCTTATACTCTATGCATGATCATAAATTCTCTTTTTAAATGCTCTCTCCCTTTTTCCAGTGTAATATGCTGTGCATTTTAAACACTTTGCCAAGTAAATCACATAAGGAGTATTACAATTACCTTTAACAAACTTTATAAAAGTCCTATTTATATTATCCAAAATTAACTCAGTTTCCTCTATAATTGATCTACACTGGTTACAATTTCCACATCTTGTAGTGGCCCTTTGTTCAGGTTAGGTTGCACTACATGGAGGAAATCATCTCCCTCTTCCAAAGTGTGCTGACCGCAAAGCACATTATGATACGTACTGAAGTACAGGGTGAAAAGCCGCCTTCATAGGGGATAGAGCAGGAGCTGTACCCCACACAGGAAACACATAATTTAAAGTGTTGCATGAATACCATTTAAAGACTTTTTTAATCAAAATGATACTTCTATTATTTTCACTTATATTAGAGTTGTAAATTTGTTTAAAGGTATTTTGGATCAACCTTACAAAATGTTTGATAACTGTCTCAGGATAGATGAAGTTACTGTATGCATAAAAATATGCAGTGGTGTTATGGACTACCACCACTAACATATTGAACAGCGAAATCAGCTTCCATGACCATGGAGTAGCAAATAGGCTGATGGTGATTGCAACACCCTTTAGAGAACAGATACCCTAAAAGAGGGTAGCAATGTCAGGGAGAACCCTGCATCATGTCCAAGGCTTCAAGGTAGCACATTAACATGGAAATAAAAAAAACTTGATATTTTGCCACTGAAGAACCCCCTCTTGGAATTTGCATTTTAGATTAAGAAGCTACTATCATGCTTTATTTATGTTTGATTCAAGTATTGCCTGCTTGCAAATTGTGAGCCTCTGAAGCATGAACTAAAAGCAAACAGCATCATATTCTCCCTTGCTAAACGGATCCTGTTTAGCCAGCATTAATTAAAAACATTAAAACAATAAGAAACGTAACTGCAATAATCAGTTGCAAGGAGCTGCCATCTTTCTTTCCCTCTCACTGTTTGCAGTAGTTAAAAAACATATTTAGTGAGTGTGGGAAAATAAGTAAAATACATGTTATGCAGTTAACTGCATTAGAAGGAAGTGTGTGTATGTGTGTGTGTGTGTGTGTGTGTGTGTGTGTGTGTGTGTGTGTGTGTGAGAGAGAGAGAGAGAGAGAGACAGAGTTCTTGTTTTGAGGGACAGCAGAAATATGAAGCAAAATCAAGGACAAGTTGAGAGGTATGGGTGATGCATCCCTTTGCACTGTATGTAGTACTAGTATTTTTTTTTCATTTGATGACAATGACATATGGGAGGTGAAGATAGTAAAGAAAGGGGTTGTAATTACAGGCTGTGTGTGTTTCAGTGTATATGTGTATGAGTCTTTCTGTACCTATGCATATGCCTTTGTGTGGGTGTGTATGAATTTTTATTTTATTTTTATTTTATTTTATTTTACATTTGTTGACCGGGCTAGTCTAACTGGATATATGTCCATTTTCAGTAGAGGTCCAGGGAGAAAAGCTCCACATTAGTTATATAGCAAATATTGTACATAAAAAAACACTCTTATAGATAGGCGTATGTTTAAATTACATGAGAAAAGATTAAACATAGTAGGCAAAGAACAAAGAGCTAACTATTTACAAAGATCAATACAGGACTATGTTCAAACAGTTTAAGCACAGAGGTTTAACACAGAAACTTAATAAAATTAGAAACAAGTTAATAGAGATAAGTAAGATTCAACTGGTATTAGTACATAGGCATAGCCATTGTGACTTAAGGAAGGTTTTTAATTGCTTTTTGAAAAGTGGAGTAGATGTGAGGGATGTTAGTTTACTAGGAAGCTTATTACAATAATTTCCAATAGAGTTAGTAAATAAACAATTGCCAGACTTGTTGTTGGATTTAAGGGTTGCAACTAGTAGCTTATTTGCTGAGTGTAGGGTACTAAGATTTTTATATGGGTTGATCAGGTTAGACAGAATGGGAATATTTGTAGGATGCCACAGGATTTTGTGGGTGATAGTTAATTGTTGAAAGAGCATCAGGTTTTGGAGTTCCAGCCATCCTAGTTGTTTTAGGTTTTGACAGTGCTGAGTATGGAAAGGGGATCCGGTGGCAAATCTAGCAATGTTATTGTAAGATGTGGCCCGCTTATTTAGATTGTATTTGGATAGATTAGTATAAATTGGGGAGGCGTAGAGAAGGGTGGATAGTAGGTGCGTTTGGGCAATAGTAGTCCTGGCTGTAGGTGTAAGGAAGGGTTTTAGCTTATAGAGGGAACCAAGTTTTCTATTCACTCATTTGATGGTAAGGTTAATGTGAGTGTCAAAGTTGAGATTATGGTCAATTGTTACACCTAATAGTTTGGTAGTTGTGTCAGGTGCTATTACAGTGCCGTTGTTTGATATAACTGTGAAATCTATGGAGGGAGACTTCTGGGTAGGGGTGAATAGTAAAAGTTTGTTTTTTTTTTGGGTTAAGGAGGAGACAGAGTTTGGAAAACCATTTTTCAACTAAGGTAAACATTTTTTGCGTGTTAGACTGGAGTTCAGCAGTAGATGCTGCAGTGCAGATTAATGTTGAGTCGTCGGCATATTGAATACAGGTGGTTTGGGGTAGTGATGTTTTCAGGTCATTGATAAAAATAGGAAAGAGGAGGGGCCCCAGAATAGAGCCTTGTGGAACTCCAAGGGAGATATGAAGTAGAGTAGATAGGCTGTTGTCCCAGAGGACTGCTTGTTGTCTATTTCCAAGATAGGATTTAAACCATTTGACAGCCTGAGTGTGAACTGAAAGTGAAGTAAGTGCATCTAACATTAAATGATGATTTACCATGTCAAAGGCTTTGGAGATGTCTAGAAAGAGAGCAGAGGAGAGCAAGTTGTTGTTTCAATTTTTATTAATAGAGTCAGAGAAGGATAGGAGTGCAGTTGTAGTACTATGAAAAGGCCTAAAGCCATGCTGGCAGTCAGCTAATAGATTATTTTGGAGGAGATGATCAAGAAGTTGCTGGTGAATGCATCTCTCCATGATTTTAGCCAAAGGAGAAAGTAGAGCTATAGGACGGAAGTTAGTGAGTTCATCTGAGTTACCTCCCTTATGTAGAGGGATAATATGTGAAACCTTCCAGAGGATTGGTATATACCCTTCTGTGATAGTTCTGTTAATTAAGATGGAGATAGGGTAGGCGAGTACTCTAGCTGCTATTTGCAGAAATTCAGCTGGAAGGAGGTCAGCAGAGGGGGTACATGGTTTTACTTTATGAAGGTGGGAATGGATGAGAGAGGTAGGTACAGGTTGTAGTTGTAAGACATGAGGTATGTTGGTTTGAGAGAAAGTATTTGAGATGCTGGCTGGAGATAGAGTACTTGCTAGTGATTGGACTGTGTCCACAAAGAATCTATTAAAGGAGTTAACAATTTGGCTGGGAGATTTCTGAGTAAAGTTAGCTGGAGTAGGAGTTTTGGAGTGCCCTGGGTGGAGTAGGCTATTTATACCTGACCAGAATTTTTGTGGACTTTTATGTTGGGCTTACTGGAGTATATGATAGTAGTTTTTTTTTTGTCTTGGAGTATCAATTTCTTTGTGGCATTTCTCAGCTGTCTAAAGCTTTCATGATCAGGTGTGAGAAACTGCCTCTCTCTACTTGTGTATCTGTAAGTCTTGTATATAATGAAACTTGGTGTGTGTGTGTGTGTGTGTGTGTGTGTGTGTGTGTGTGTGTGTGTGTGTGTGTGAGACAGCATGTAAAATTTAAATAATTATATAATATACATTATGGATGTAGAATATTTTATCCTACAGCAACTATGAAACATTATGCAGAGAAACTATTTTACATTAAAAATATATAAAACAAAATATTAATGTACTTATAGTGAAACAAATACAAAGTAATTTAAGAGATAGCCCAATTTCTAAGCCCAATAATGTCCTCCATTGTAGACAAGTTAGGGAAAGAACAGACTTTCCACAGGTGAAGAAGCCTTCCACCTGCAGGGTTGGGCCTTGCATTACTGTTTGCCTAATATTTAATCCAGACACTGTCAAGTGGTGAGAGTGGCATTTTGTCAGAATAAAGAAAAATATCTCTTGCAATGAAGTACTGTAAGAAATCAGAAAAATGTGTGTGTGTGGGGGCGGGGGGGCTAAGTAACTGAAATACTAAATGTATTTACTTTATCCAACCTAATTAATAAAGGAATTATACTTGTAAAGAATCACTTACCAAGTGAAGAATTTTCTCAAAATGTGCTACACGTTGCTGTAACTCACTGATCCAGGTTGTTGGACTCCATTTTGAAGGAGGAGTTACACTTCCTCCTATTTGACACCAATGTTTTGGAGTACGGTTGAGGAATAAATCATGGGCAACAGACATTACAGCAGCAGACAGCTGGTCTCCCAAGGTATTCTCTGATTCAAACACACTCTTTATTGCCTTAGGAAAGATAAGAAATGTTAGAAATGCTGTTAAAAATGGACAATACTGTTTATTTGATTTTTTGAATAAAATGATGAAACAATTACACATCATCTTTGTTACATGGAAATAAAATAAAGTTAATGTTTTACCACTGGAAAATACCTGCTCCGAGTTATTTGCATTTTAGAGTAAGTAGCTTTGAACCATGCTTTACCTATGTTCTATTCTAGTACTGTCCACTTGCAGATTGCAAGCCTCTGAATAAAGCTTCTAACTCCTTCTATGCTCACCTATTGCTCTTGGAAATAGAAACTTGTGCTACGTGAGTACTGACTAGCAATCAAAAATAATAAGAAACAAAAAGCTTTATAAAGCCATTAGAACATTTTCAGCTGCATTACCATCCAGTTTTATGCTACACTTTCATATCCAGTGGAAAATAGCACACAAGAAACATGGATATTCTACAGTTATCTTTGCTGCCTTCTACCTTCCTTTACTCTTTAGTTTTGCACAAACATATAACTAATTTACTAAGAAATATCCCAGAATATGTATGAATTATGCTATAGCTATATTTGGTTGTAATAAAGTTTTAATTAATTGACTAATTTGACAATTAATGTTAATTTTCTTGCTACCTTTTCGAAGTAATTGAAACAAAACATAAACATCTGAATTTATTAGTAGAAATTGGTCTGTTTATTCAATGACATTAAACATCTTTAAGTGGTCCTGTGACATTTATAACCTACACTATACATAACTTATACTGAAGCTCTGTCATACATGTTCTTTAGATAACTATATCAGAAAATGATTGCAAGAAAGCGAGGGGCATTCTTTTGTTAATGACATGTGCGAACAATTACAAAACTAGCTATTGAAGATAATTCTGAAATGTTTATAAGTGAGTGTTCTTAAATGTATAGGAAGGGGAAAAATCGTACATCATTGCTTTTTATTGGCCATGTGGAATGTCCACTGGCTTGCAAGTGTTCCTAAATAAAACTACAGTCACAACTTTAGATGTGATTATCTTTGTGGATCTGTACATAACATGCATGATCTGTTAGGCAAGCTCAGCATTGGAGCTTTGATAGGGGTAAACATGTTAACTAAATGGGGAAAGGTCAGCCAGGCAACATAAAATACTTAATAGTAAAATATACTGGGGAAAATATCCACTTTGCATCAGGTAATCTCATAATTTCTATTTATCTTTTTTGGGGGGAAGAAGCATTTTCTGCCACATTAAAAAATCTTCCAGATGATTAAAAGCATCAAGACAGGAAATGTCTTATGGCAAAGTCCATGAGGATTGAGAAGAAAAACTTTCCTTATCAGAATAACGAGAGGTAGGTAAATCGATTTGCCTCATGGAAAAATATCAGCCTAACTACAATAATCAGAAGTTGTCTTTATCCTTTTTATTCCTCCTTCCCAAATAACTGTGAAGCTTTACTGTCCTCTTCACAGACCTAAGCCAGTCTGAGGCAGGTACTGACTTAGATACTATCTTGCATTACTCTTGGTTTAATGTAATACCCCGACAAAGGAATTATTGTCAGAGTAGGGATAAAATGCTTCAGCAGACAAATTACATGTCAGAATGATGGGCCAAGACTGACAAACATTATCACTGGTGTACTAGGCTCCACTACTACTGAAACCTTTTGACCTGGCATACAACACCTCAATGCAGGTACTGATGAAGATGCTGCTAAAGTAGCTTTTAGCATCACTGAGGTCCATGAGGAGAATTTCGATAACTTAAGAATGACTTATCAGTGTGTATGGAAGACTTTTTGAAAATCTGGACGATCTTCAAAAACGCTGGCAGATTTCTTCTTTGATTCTTTGACATCATTTTGTGATGATTTCCTTCTACTTTATGCCCTGGTTCTGAATGTCACTAACAGCAGAAAAACTAAAAGACAACTATGCCTAAACATTTTCTTCCCACATACTGAATGTTCTTCCCTTCTTCCCTGCAGAATAAGTTCAATAGTTCCTCATATTTAAAAAATGACTCCGCAATTTCTTCACTTCTGTGGTATTTCTTTCCTAGTCAGCTTCCTCAGTGCTTACCACAATGGAGCTGAATGAAATCTCACGATTCATCAGGAATTTGTCTTCTTTGCTCTTACATCATTTTACCTATTACATCTGAATGCTTATTTCTTCGAAGAAATGCACATAGCAGAGTATATGTAGTTGTTTTTGTTATTTACAATGCCCGGTGACATAAAGATTTTCAGACTCTAAAGAGTACATTTTAGGCAAGAAGTAGCTTTCCAAGTAAACAATATCATGACTGCTTTTTCACCTCCATGAGTGCATTCAAGGTTAGAAAAAAATGTAAAATGAGAAATAAGTAGTTATTATACTGCTGGCAGGTTTGGACTGTATAAAACTTTATGACAATAACAAAATGCATGTTTCTTTCAGTTTCTGTTTGTAGTGATACTTTTAAGTAAAAGTATCGTAAACACAGGAAACTTGTACTAAAGACTGATGAAAACTACCACAATCATAGTTCAGTATTTATTTAATGTCTGATTGATAATCTCTGGAGAGAAATAATAAACAGTAAATGAACACATGCCACAACACAGCTGGAAAAATATTCAGTTTTGATGTTTTGTGTGAAACATATAAAACAACGTGAAAAATTGAGGAGGTGCCGTCAGTTGTTGGCTTTACAATAATGTCTCATACCATCAAGGTTCCAAGGAAAGCTGGCTTGGGACCAGTCAGAGGCATAGCTAAGGTGGTACAAAGGGTTACTATTGGCATATGCTAATTGTGCACTGATGTAATACCAGCATTTGGAAATGCATGCCCATACTGTATTTGTAGTCAGTGCTGAAGTTCTTCATGTGTGGTATTTTAACTGTAGCAAGTCAGTTGTTACATTTGCAGCAAGTAGTTTGTTATAATTTCATTTTTTAAACTAATAAAATACTCTAAACCCCTCAGATTTGGTAAAATCCAAAATACTAGTAACTTAAAACCAGTCCAAAGTACATGGAATCAATTAACTAACATGTTTAATTTATTGGTTTTGTCCAATATAATCCTGCCAGGACTTCTGCAGAATAAAAAAAAAAAAAACATCACAAAGCAAAATGTCATTTTCATGAATCAATTGTATAACAAAAAATATGTTATTTTTCAGCCTTCATGTTTAAAACACTTTTTTATTAAAACACTGTCATTCAAGCTTGGATTGGTAACATGCATTGAGTCTGATTTGCCACAAATGACCATTATATGCCAAGGTATTTTCTTACCAACCACCATTGACAATCTAGTAACTTTTTCTACAATACAAACAAAAATGTACTAAAATAAGGACAAACTGTGGAATGCTTATAAAGTCCATTGTTAGAATCCTGCTTTTTACTACTACAACAATACTGTCTTAAAAACTTCCTGGTCTTGCCTACATAGAAAGAATTGCAAGAGGAGCGTCATGCAGTATGTACTACCCCAGAAATATTGCAGTTAGTAGACCCTAGGCTTAGGATCATTCCAGGATAATTGTGTGCAACCACATTTATTCCCTCATAACTGTATCCACAATGGGAGCAGCTACCTCACCTTAACCTTCCTTTTTTAATTGCTCTTACACTGTAAGATGCATCAGACTCTAGAATATTCATGATGTTTCTTTTAGTCTTGTAGATAAATGGTGTTTCATTTTCTGTTACTGATAATATCTCTCACATTTTTGCTAACTGCTGCTTTTTTGCCAAAGGGGTGGCAAGTAGTAAAATTTAAGTGTAAGAATTAGTAAAAACAGATTTTCTATAGATAGTGGAAAACATTTTAATGTCACTCAAAGCTCTGTAAAGGCTCCATGTTCAAAAGTAATCTCTGAGAAGAACCAGTTAAAAGAAAATTTTAAAATGTCAGTAGTGCTTTTAAATACCCAAAAAATGAAAACAGTTCATTTACTAAATCTGCCCATAAGGTAAATATATCATGCAAATAACGCAGGTATAATTTCAAGTATGGGTGGCACACTGGTGCAGCAGTTAATGTTGTCACTTCACAGCAACAGGTTCTCCAGTTTGATTTTCAGCTGGGGTGCCTTCTGTGTGGACACATGTCCTCCCTGTGATCACATGGGCTTCCTAAGGGTACTCTGGCTTCCTCTCACAATCCAAAGATATGCATCTGCAGCGTTTCTCCCCGGGGCTCCACTGAAAATAGCCTCATTCCTAGTCGGACTTTCCCAGTCAACAAATGTTAAATAACTGTTAAATGTTAAGTAAATACAATAAAAGTATTTTATGAAGTTAGATTTAAATATATATTGGACTCCCAGTGATGTAGAACAAAAGTGACAAATGCAGTGCTACTCCTCTCACGTGTTTAAATACATCACCTTCAAAGAAAAAAATGGTGTTTTAGAACAGGATCCATCAAGAGGCAAGTAATGTTTATATCATGCACAGATAATGCTTTATAAATGTCAGGCATTCATTAAACCAGTTTAACCATGTCGTGTGGATTTTGGCTAACAGAGCCAATTAAGATCGGGTCTCTAATTGTAACCATGTTATTAAGTACTTGAGACATCAATGCCAAGAAATTCACCTTGCAAGTGAAGCTGAACAATATGAATCTTATTCATGCTGAGAAAAGCAGTAATACTAGGTCACAATCGGAGATCTGATCATAATCAGAATGTATATATGCCAGAAAAAATGCTTTATAAAATGTATGGACATCAAAACCAGTTTAAACATTCTAAAATCAAGCTCACACACTCCTTCGAACACACGCAATAAGGGGTGTAATGGAGGATTAAAAGTACTTAATGGTTTAAATGGAACATTAGATGTATACTGATTACCTAAAAGAAAAGCAAGGTTTAGTTTCCTCACAAAACATTTCAGGTCCAACAAAGTTTTGGCAATAGTCATGTTTTTGCTAGGTACAAAGGTGTTACCCTTTGCTAAATGTTCCGCCAGGTCAGCTTCTATAGTGATTGTCGAAAAATTATAAATGTTAAAGTCACCATTGACATTCTTTAATACACATGGTTTCACAGCATGACTGTCCAGTGGGAAAGGGAAGACATCAATTATCTCTTCCTCCTGTTGTTCCAGGATCTGTTCCCCTGGTTCCGAGACCATTGTGGTTTCGATTAATTCTTGGCTGAGGCTCCTTTTTGAAAACCCTGCATATCAACATAATTGTTGATAACTTCAGTGGGATGTTGCATAGTGTTATTATTGTTAACAGATTGTAATCTTTCACTGCGCCTTAGTGGTTCAGGTTCTTGAACTACGTTAGAGTCCAGACCTGTGTTAACATCACCTGAGTTATCCAGAGAATTAATCAAGTTCATCTGGCCAAGTTCGTTCATGTTATTATTGCTTTTATTCTGCCATACTTGGGATAAATGGGGCTTAGGATATGCTACCCCATTAGCATAGGCTGTACGATCTCTATTTAATTTCTTGATTTTATTTTGCTTTAATTTTTCTAAAAGCTGATCAATGCTGGTAAAAACTCTCTCATAATCAAATTTATATCTCACAAAATCTGGATTAGACCTGATATCATTGTCAAGTTCATTAACTTCAACTGTAATGTTCTCAATTTGGATGGAATAATGTTTAATCATTAATTACATCAACGGAAAACCAGAAAGGTTAAACAGGTTTAATAGTTCTTTGTGAAAAAGAGAGTCAGGAAGTAAACCTGTCGGGTACTGAAAGTAACGCAGTCCTTTAGGCACTAATCTCTCAGTTAGACATTGTTTAAAGTATATTACTTCTAGTTGAAGTTTTTTCAATTTTAACAATTTAAAGTCTAAATGTTTCAATTTATCCATGATACCTTGTGTGCTCCCCACTGGAGAATTAAGCACTTGAACCGGTCGTTCCAAACTCGGGCAGAATCCTGCAGATAGGTTACCCGTATTGTTCAACCAAGCCGATAATGAAAGAACGCCAATAAGCCCAGTGTCATTTCCATGGTTATCATTATTTATACGCTCAAGACTAGGTCCAGTCTCACAGGCATTTTGGCCTGGGGGAATAGATGCAGAAATGGAGCATTGTCCCATCTGTTCACATGTGCCAGGCTTAGAATTTTGCCAGTTCAGCGAGTTAAAATTCTTAAAACATCCATTGTTAGTTGTCGCAACATTAAGCCTCTTGTCTACAGAGTCCAAACGGTTTGTTAACGTATCCAAACGTTGTGTAAGCAGTCCCAACAAGTCAGTTAGGGAAGGAGAGTCTGAGTTTTTTGTTGAACCAAATAAATTTGGACTCGCAGGGCTGCTAGGAGATCCAGTCGCCATAATACACAGACCAAGAGAAAACGAGAAAATAATAACAACCACTGAACAGCAAAAGCGAAAGCAGACTCCACGCAGCAAGCTGCCAAAACTGACCAGGCAACGTACTTTTTAACGTATATTGTTTATTAAAAAACCAACAACGTTTTCGTCCTCCTGAATCGGAAGACTTCTTCAGAAAAGACGAACAGACAGTCCAAGCTATTTTTTAAAAATTTTCCGCTCAAAAATTCAAATGTTTTAACCAATCAATGAGTGTACTAATAAAGTACGTCTCAAAAATTAAAGAGCCATGCACAAAACCTGCTAAAACACACTAAAGTGCACGTAATCAATACATAATAAATAAAATGCACAAGAGTGTATAAATATATGTATGTATACACCTTGAAATTAAATATTAATAAACAATAACTAAAATAACAAAATATAAACCACATAAACATACACGCAGTTTAATGTAATACCCTGACAAAGGAATTATTGTCAGAGTAGGGATAAAATGCTTCAGCAGACAAATTACATGTCAGAATGATGGGCCAAGACTGACAAACATTATCATTGGTGTACTAGGCTCCACTACTACTGAAACCTTTTGACCTGGCATACAACACCTCAATGCAGGTACTGATGAAGATGCTGCTAAAGTAGCTTTTAGCATCACTGAGGTCCATGAGGAGAATTTCGATAACTTAAGAATGACTTATCAGTGTGTGTATGGAAGACTTTTTGAAAATCTGGACGATCTTCAAAAACGCTGGCAGATTTCTTCATCGATTCTTTGACATCATTTTGTGATGATTTCCTTCTACTTTACGCCCTGGTTCTGAATGTCACTAACAGCAGAAAAACTAAAAGACAACTATGCCTAAACATTTTCTTCCCACATACTGAATGTTCTTCCCTTCTTCCCTGCAGAATAAGTTCAATACTTCCTCATATTTAAAAAATGACTCCGCAATTTCTTCACTTCTGTGGTATTTCTTTCCTAGTCAGCTTCCTCAGTGCTTACCACAATGGAGCTGAATGAAATCTCACGATTCATCAGGAATTTGTCTTCTTTGCTCTTACATAATTTTACCTATTACATCTGAATGCTTATTTCTTCGAAGAAATGCACATAGCAGAGTATATATAGTTGTTTTTGTTATTTACAATGCCCGGTGACATAAAGATTTTCAGACTCTAAAGAGTACATTTTAGGCAAGAAGTAGCTTTCCAAGTAAACAATATCATGACTGCTTTTTCACCTCCATGAGTGCATTCAAGGTTAGAAAAAAATGTAAAATGAGAAATAAGTAGTTATTATACTGCTGGCAGGTTTGGACTGTATAAAACTTTATGACAATAACAAAATGCATGTTTCTTTCAGTTTCTGTTTGTAGTGATACTTTAAGTAAAAGTATCGTAAACACAGGAAACTTGTACTAAAAGACTGATGAAAACTACCACAATCATAGTTCAGTATTTATTTAATGTCTGATTGATAATCTCTGGAGATAAATAATAAACAGTAAATGAACACATGCCACAACACAGCTGGAAAAAATATTCAGTTTTGATGTTTTGTGTGAAACATATAAAGCAACGTGAAAAATTGAGGAGGTGCCCATCAGTTGTTGGCTTTACAATAATGTCTCATGCACCATCCAAGGTTCCAAGGAAAGCTGGCTTGGGACCAGTCAGAGGCATAGCTAAGGTGGTACAAAGGGGTTACTATTGGCATATGCTAATTGTGCACTGATGTAATACCAGCATTTGGAAATGCATGCCCATACTGTATTTGTAGTCAGTGCTGAAGTTCTTCATGTGTGGTATTTTAACTGTAGCAAGTCAGTTGTTACATTTGCAGCAAGTAGTTTGTTATAGTTTCATTTTTTAAACTAATAAAATACTCTAAACCCCTCAGATTTGGTAAAATCCAAAATACTAGTAACTTAAAACCAGTCCAAAGTACATGGAATCAATTAACTAACATGTTTAATTTATTGGTTTTGTCCAATATAATTCTGCCAGGACTTCTGCAGAATAAAAAAAAAAAAACATCACGAAGCAAAATGTCATTTTCATGAATCAATTGTATAACAAAAAATATGTTATTTTTCAGCCTTCATGTTTAAAACACTTTTTTATTAAAACACTGTCATTCAAGCTTGGACTGGTAACATGCATTGAGTCTGATTTGCCACAAATGACCATTATATGCCAAGGTATTTTCTTACCAACCACCATTGACAATCTAGTAACTTTTTCTACAATACAAATAAAAATGTACTAAAATAAGGACAAACTGTGGAATGCTTATAAAGTCCATTGTTAGAATCCTGCTTTTTACTACTACAACAATACTGTCTTAAAAACTTCCCGGCCTTGCCTACATAGAAAGAATTGCAAGAGGAGCATCATGCAGTATGTACTACCCCGGAAATATTGCAGTTAGTAGACCCTAGGCTTAGGATCATTCCAGGATAATTGTGTGCAACCACATTTATTCCTTCATAACTGTATCCACAATGGGAGCAGCTACCTCACCTTAACCTTCCTTTTTTAATTGCTCTTACACTGTAAGATGCATCAGACTCTAGAATATTCATGATGTTTCTTTTAGTCTTGTAGATAAATGGTGTTTCATTTTCTGTTACTGATAATATCTCTCACATTTTTGCTAACTGCTGCTTTTTTGCCAAAGGGGTGGCAAGTAGTAAAATTTCAGTGTAAGAATTAGTAAAAACAGATTTTCTATAGATAGTGGAAAACATTTTAATGTCACTCAAAGCTCTGTAAAGGCTCATGTTCAAAAAAGTAATCTCTGAGAAGAACCAGTTAAAAGAAAATTTTAAAATGTCAGTAGTGCTTTTAAATACCCAAAAAATGAAAACAGTTCATTTACTAAATCTGCCCATAAGGTAAATATATCATGCAAATAACGCAGGTATAATTTCAAGTATGGGTGGCACAGTAGTGCAGCAGTTAATGTTGTCACTTCACAGCAACAGGTTCTCCAGTTTGATTTTCAGCTGGGGTGCCTTCTGTGTGGACACATGTCCTCCCTGTGATCACATGGGCTTCCTAAGGGTACTCTGGCTTCCTCTCATAGGTTCATAGTTCATAGGTTCATAGGTTCATACTAGACTATCTGCCCGAGGGCATTTACAAGCCTAGCCCATAGTTTTTGTTTTTCGCCACCCCCTTTAATGATGGGGAGGAGCTATACCCATTTTTTTGTGCCTCTGTCGAAACAGTGACACTGTAATCCTGGGGTATATCTGCGATCTCCCATCCATTGGTCAAGATTTCTCTTCGACAGAGCCTTAGAGTGCTCTCCCTCACATGTACATGATTTTGATTTTGTTCCACAGCATAGTCTTTGTTGTGATGAATCTATCAGCTCCACATCAAGCGTAGCCCGTGTTAATGAGCCATCTCTCACAATCCAAAGATATGCATCTGCAGCGTTTCTCCCCGGGGCTCCACTGAAAATAGCCTCATTCCTAGTCGGACTTTCCCAGTCAACAAATGTTAAATAACTGTTAAATGTTAAGTAAATACAATAAAAGTATTTTATGAAGTTATATTTAAATATATATTGGACTCCCAGTGATGTAGAACAAAAGTGACAAATGCAGTGCTACTCCTCTCACGTGTTTAAATACATCACCTTCAAAGAAAAAAATGGTGTTTTAGAACAGGATCCATCAAGAGGCAAGTAATGTTTATATCATGCACAGATAATGCTTTATAAAATGTCAGGCATTCATTAAACCAGTTTAACCATGTCGTGTGGATTTTGGCTAACAGAGGCAATTAAGATCGGGTCTCTAATTGTAACCATGTTATTAAGTACTTGAGACATCAATGCCAAGAAATTCACCTTGCAAGTGAAGCTGAACATGTGAATCTTATTCATGCTGAGAAAACGTAATACTAGGTCACAATCGGAGATCTGATCATAATTCTTCGTAGTGAATAGAGATATATATGCTCCATGTACTACTATTTATAGGAAAAGAAAATGCATAAAGTAGTTTGCTGACTTTCAAATCCAGTAAACACTTAATGAGTGTTGTCAAACAGACAGCAAAACACATCAGGGAATGATTTTGAAAAAAGTGAGGGAAATGTTGTAGGAACGACAAGCAGAAATGGAGTTCTTTTGACTTCTGCTGCTGTCATTTGCTGGCTGGCACTATCATTTCTTAGTGCCTAGTAAGAGACATGATCCTATCAGCACTTTACGGTTGTTTAACCAATTGTTAAGACTGGGTCTTCTGCTACTGAAGTTCATCTTTTCCTGATATTGGAGACTAATTACGGTGCTCCATGAACTAGAAATCCTTAATGCCCACTGAGATGAAAATACCATAATTTATTTCAAATAAATCTCTTAAGTCTTTGAAAAAAAAAGTCATACATTCTTTAAAATCTGCAGAAATAAATCAAGGATACTGTAACATTTTCAATCAATATCTACTGTTCAAAGTTCAATTTTAGATTCTGCAGGTGAAATAACTGGAGAGAAAGGAGGTTTGGCGAAATCCTTGAGAATTCTCGGTATCCCATAATTTCCTGGAATTACATGATGTTTGCTAGATAAAAATTCCAAGCTCCTATCAATCAGTCCATTGTTCAAAAAATAATCAATTTTTTTTGTATACAATATATGTCTTGTTAACAGGGCACGGATGGTAAAAATATTGTGTCAATATCTAAGCATTTTACTAGTGCATTCAATAGACTTCATTGTGACAATCCTACCTTCCTCATTAGGTTTCATAAAACAAAACTGCTTATCATTAAGTCATTAAGTACTTTTTTGTTCTTGCATAATAAGTAATAAAAACAATTCTGTTTGGTTTGATTTTCTAATAATTGTTTATTGTAAATTTCACAACGTTTTTTTCCAGGATGTGAATGTTGGGATAGAGAGGATGATTAGCTTTTGAACATCTATGAAACATGATTGAAAGTGTAACAATACTTGCAATCAAGGCCAATTTTTTTTTTTTTTTTTTTTTGCTCCAGTTCATGGAACTGCACCAGATGCCATATAACCTATCTACAGTTCTGGGATGAATGTAAGCTTTCATAGGGATGTACTGACTGCTGCTTAAAAGTCTGTCTGGGAAGAAAACAAGATAGACGGGATAAAACTCTAATTATGAGCTACTGTTACACTGATCCACCCCAAAGAAGATTTACAGACTGTCCTAACACACTCACATGCAGCACTGAAATGTAAAGCAGTAATTTACTTAGAGACAATGCACAATGTGAAATTACTTCATGCTGCAGTGTCCATCAGATAAGCAAAATGTCTTTAGAAGCAATATTTAAGGGGTGAAAATGAAGATACAGAAAACCATGTGACTGTAAACTAAATGTAGTAGGTAGACATACATTTTTTTGCCTCTATTAAGTCAGTATTGAAATGTCTGGAACATTTGCATGAATGTATTTTCAACCTTCTTTCTGATCTGTGCTAATCTGAAATCCAACAATACAGTCACACCGAGATCCATCATGTTGTGGCTGTTTTTACAGAAATGTGCTGCCATTGGAATATCTTTTTTCCTTATGTTTCTCAGAAAATCTGTGCAAGATCATTCACTGTAATAATAATTGTCCTGCTCTCCCACACAGCCTTGCAATGCATTATGTCATACACACAATAAGGTATACAGCATAAGATGACTCACAGCAGATGTCCTGGATTTTTTCTTGTTGGAACTATGGGTATTGTAACCCTGGTAAAAATTTGTGTACAGGCCATTTCACATTTTTTGTAAGATGTGAGCAGTGCAACTTTTTTTTAAACAAACATCTTTACTGAATTATCACTTATGACATAGGCAGTCATACATTTATATAATTGAAAACAAACCATACTGGCATTTTTTGGTTGCAAACATTATACATCACTTATAATCTTCTATACAGTCATTGTAAGTCAAACATTACATAGTTCATTCAATTTTTGTCTTCCCATAAACCTCATTCCTCCTCCAAAATATTATTCTGCATGTATTGTTTCCACAATTTCATTTTTTCTATGTAATTTTTTTATACATAAGAAATTCTGCTAGCCCCCTGCACTCTAAACTGCAAGGCACCCCCCCGGATGATTTTAAACACTTGGAGATTAAAAAAAAAATCACCTGAAAGCTCATTGCAATCCTGCCAAAATGCTTTATAAATATAAAATTCTGCTACACCCCCCTCAGCTCTAAACTACAAGGCAAGCCTGGATGATTTTAAACTCTCAGGGATTCAAAAAAAAAACATGAAAACTCACTGCAAACCTGCCAAATATGCAATTTCTTGGCTTGAACAGTTGTTTTAATATTACATGGTTTTTTACACTTGTAATCTATATAGTGTGCACCCCCCAGTGCAGCCATCCCCCTCCCAGCTTAATTTAATTAAGAATTGTACTTGCAGAAGTTCTGATTCCACTCTGCTTAGTTAAGCAGGAGTACAGAATGACTTAAGCTTATATTCTTTAATGCTGTGTATGCAACCTTATATACCTGTACCATTGTGCTCCTAATACTTAACTGGCACCATAACGGACATTTTAAATAGAGCTGCTGCCTCAATGATAGTTTTATTTCTGAGAACTTACCTGAAGATTCTCAATCTCTGGGGTGTCATCTCACTCTGTTCAACCTCTGGGCTCACTTCGGTCCCTTACCCTGCCCCCAGATTACATCTGCCCCCACTACCTCTAAATTTAAACCTAGGCACACCACACCCCTACCACTGTTAGTTCCACCCTCCTCATCCATACACTCCCTCTCTCAACATATTTCTATTAATATCACACTAGCATTCTATCTACATACTACTCCCCTTCCTTCATTTCTACAAACTTCACTACTCTCCTCCAATTATCCACGTAGGTAGTTTTTTCCTGGTTGCCTCTCTAACAATCCTTAATCTAAAATGATTCTCCTTACTCTCCTATCACTAATACTCTTCTCCCTCTCTTCACTTTCATCATATCTAGTCCCTATCCGACCTATGCTAAGCTCTCCTATAGGCACTACCTCTTACACCAATAACACAAATCACTACTTCCTACCCATCACTGCTTATCTATTTCACACAGACAATACATTGTTCCTTAAATCCAAACTGTTTCAGGCACAGCTATACCTGTTTAACATTAAAATTACTGACAATTTAATCAAAGTTAAATCTTACTTTTACTATACAATCGTGAAATTCCTCCACCTCTGTGGTGACATACACTCTAACTTTGGTCCCAACATCACTCAATTCCTATCATCAGCCCATATTCCAGGTTCATGAAAAAAAAATTATCTCAGTAAACACACATGGCATTTGCAACAAAATCTAAATTGCATGCTTGGATAACTGCACAATCTCCTTGCATATTAGTAATCACTGAAACATGGCTTAAACCGCACATAAAACATATATCCTCAGGAAGTCTGCATTAGTCAGATGAAAGCACTTAACTGTCGACTGTTGACTGGATTATTGGTACTTTTATCATTCATTTGTTGTTGTTCAATAAACCGAGACCTGTTCTAGATGAGGACTCGTTGTGCCGTCCTGTACCTTTGTTATATTTACGTTGTTGCATTGCTGTGAGTTTTTACTTCCTCACAGATAGCATAAACCTGTTTTGATTTTTCTCAATTAATTACTCACCCAATGACTACCCGTTCCACAAACCAAAATGATTCAATTATTGATTGAATTTTAATCTCCCATCCTAGCAATTTTTCTACACCCAAAACACTTTTAGCCTCTATCAGTGATCACGACCCAATCTGCACAACTAGATTATCTCTCATTCATGCAGTCAACATACCTACAAGACAGTACAAAACCTATCCAACTTTGACCAGCAAGCCTTTACAAATATATTAAACTCTGTTAATTGGTCCTTCCTTTAATACTTACAGCTAGATGATGCAATTGAACAATTTAATTCTACATTCCTAAACACCTTAGACAATTTAGATCCCACCAGAGGGAAAAGAGTCAAAATCAACTATACCCCTTGGCTTTCTGTCTATATCAGATCACCCATGCAAAAAAGAGACAAGGCTTGGCCAACTTACCTAAAATATAAGATTCATAATAATGTACAGCATATCAAAGTACTTCATAACCTTGTAAAGAAACAGGTTAATTTAGATAAAAAACAATTCTATGCAAAGTCACAAGATCAGTACAAATCCAGTACAAACATCTTCTGGCACACTATCAAAACAATCCTACACAAAGGAAGTCAGTCCTCCCCCAACCTTACTGTGATAGTACCTCCCCTGACATTGCATCTCAACTTCACTGATAGTATAGCTTCCATCACTAACACATTCCCTCCATCACCCTCTTCTTTCTCTCAGCTTCCTATTACCTGTCACTCCACATTTTCCTTCAACCAGTTCCCACTTCCTTCATCAAATCCTTCTAGTGCAAGCTGAAGCCATGTTCCCCCTCTGAAGACAATCTTCCTAATGAATTCCCAAAAATGGCTGCTGATTCAATTGCCTACCCAGTATCCATAATCATTAATAGATCTATCAGGGAAGCTTATGCCCCTTCCCTGTGGGAAAAAATCATTCATGCTTCCCCTCCACAAAAGTGGCACTGCCACAGAAATTTCTAACTTTAGGCCAATTGCTATTCTTTCACCACTATCAAAACTTCTAGAAAAATGCATCCATAAACAACTTCTTCAATACCTACTTGACAATAACCTTCTCTCTCCCAATGTGGATTCAGACCAGCACACAGCACTATCACTGCTCTACTGTCCTTTACTAACACTGTCAACAAAGCTTTTGACTCAGGAAACTGTCTCTTCTATGTTCTTAGATCTGTCCAAAGACTTTGATACTGTCTCCCATTCCAAAATCTTATCCCAACTATCTATTCTGGGCTTAACTGAAACATCTTTACAATGGTTCACTAGCTATCTCTCTAACAGATATCAGTTTGTCAAATGGAACTCTAACTTCTCTCCTTACTTACCAGTCAGCATTGCGGTAACCCAAGGCTCAGTACTAGGTTCACTTCTCTTCAACATTTTTATTAACCATTTTAATACTTCCACCAGACAAGCCACACTAATTCAATATGCTGGCAGCTCTACATTAATCTGCTCCACCAGGGATCCTTCTCATCTACAGAGCTTAACTTAAGAAGCATTCAATTCCATTAAGTCTTGGCTCACCAACAACCATCTACTACTTAACCCCCAAAAATCTAAACTTCTACCATTTTTACCAAAGCAATTTTCTCCAGATTCTTCCAAGTTTGCTATTACTTCTCTGAACAATACTTCAGTCTATGTGGTTTAACACACAAAACTGTTAGGTGTAACTGTCAACAACAATCTTGTTTGATTTGCATATCAGCAACAGCATAAAAATCAAAAATTGGGCATGATGTACAGGACTAAGAAATTCATCTCCAACTCTGCAAGAGTAACTCTTGCCAACACCCATCTCTTACCCTCCCTCCCTCCTATATGTTTCACCTATTCTAATTAATCTTCACTCTTCCCTCAAAGCAAAACTTAGCTAATGTAATAAAATAGCTAAATTTGCCACAGGCCAAGCCCACTACTCTAACCATTGCTCTGCTCTCAAGTCCCTAAAATTGGCTCAAACTACTCCACCTTATCACCTTTAATCAACTAACACAAAATAGTGTACAACTCCTCATTTCCACAAACTACATCATCCCTACTTCTGCAATATATTCCATCTTGTGACCTACACTCTTCTCACAAGTATCTACTATCTATTTACAAACCTCAAAGATCTAACGGTGTTAATCTGTGCTCTCACTGTGTTGCCAAATCACAGAAAAGCATTCCAGAATCAATCAGACTTATACCCCACTACTATTCCTTCAAGTTTAGGCTGAAAGAACATTTAACCAATAATTGGATCTGCCCATGCTCCACACTATCTTAGTACTCTTTTCATTCCCTTCTCCCCAGTCGTAACAGACTTTTCTTGCATTATCCGACTTCCCTTCCTGCATTGCCTACTTTCTTGCCTTACCTTTCTATAATTCCTTAACCTTCTAATTTTCTTTCTCAGTATATGTCATGTTTTATAAAAAATACTGTTAAGAGCAAAACTTGTTTTACTTACAATTACCTCTTTCCCCTCCTCTTCCCCTATCCATAATGTTCCTTCAAACATTAATGACATGAAGCAGGGCACATTCTTTAGAGCCCTCTACAAATTAACAAAGTCAAAAAAGTCCAATATTTCCAGGTTTTCTTGTACCAGCATATTCCACAAATGTGATTGATGCTTTGTACTCCCACATTTATTCATTAATTTCTGAGTTGCTAATTTTCTTCTAGTTAATCTCCATCTCCCAGTTCCAGTCTCTGGTTCATTTTCAATGTACTCCTGGTTATTCAAGTCAACTCCTGTGCTTTTATCTTTCTCTTAAGCATTTCCTTTGGAACACTGGAAAACATTTCACTGGCATAATATCTTTACAAGCTGTATTCTCAGAAGAATAAGAAGCAGAATCCCCTTTTGTTTGGTAGCTCATGTTCTGTTGGAGAAAGTTTTGTATTTCATCCTTAGCATGTCCTGCATCAAAAAATTACTTTGAACCTCCCGGAAAAATATTCTGATGATAGCTGGATGCAGCAGCTTTAATCACACACCTGCTTTTTGACATCCCCTGATTGCTAGAATAAATGTACTCCTCTTCTGCCTGGTTTACAGTGAGTAATCATTTTCCACAGTCTACTGTCTCCAACTTTTAGTACTTTGTCCTTCTGCCAAAGTTTTTCCAGAATCAACTCTTTCTGCTGGTAGGATTGCATCTTTAGTATTAGAGGTTTTGGCTGTTTCTCATGGCCAGGTTTGGAGCATGCACACAATGTGCCCTTTCAATTAACAACACCTGCCATGGAATACCAGTCCAGTTGCTTATTTACGCTTTCATAAAATTAATAGAGTTTCTTCCTTCTAGTTTCTCTGGTACAGCAGAAAATCGCATTTTTTTCCTACATGATCTGCACTCTAATTCTACCATTTTTTGAAAGATCTCTTCTTGAGCAGTCTTATAGTCAGCCAGCCTTTTCATCATTTTGACCTCTGATTTTTGCAGTTTTTTCAGGTCATATGAATATCTTTTTAAAGCTTCTTCCAGCCTTTTGTTACTCGAGTTGATATAATTCATTAGTGTTTCATTTACTTTAATCAGCTCTGAGCACATTTGACTTATTTTTTTTCCTCTAGATTACTCAAAGCCATGACTGGCACCAAAGGTGGAAATCAAACTACTTTTTTGCTGAACAGCTACAGGATTCTTCCCAGCCAGTATTTTCTTCTCAACTTTTGTGGTTGATTTTCTTTCAGGTTCTCTAAATTTCTTCTTTGCTGGCATCCAGGCAGTGCATTTATCAGCCAACAACTGAAATTTACCCCAAAAGACAAATGCACTGGCTCTCTTTTCTGAGTTTCTGTTTTCATACCGACAGAGCTAAAATTAAGCTGTTACTCAATATGCAGCCATCTTGGAAGTCTACTAGTAGAACCTTTTTGTTGGTCTCTTTGGGGAAATCCTTACAGTGAGTTGTTTCAGGGCCACTGGTTATCTCTGTGAATAAAAAGTGAGAGATATGGAAACATTTGCTTTAGTCTGTTATCATTATGAAGCATTGGATGAAGTTCCTTCATGATTTTTCACCATACTGTCAAACCTGATTACATATTACCACAATGGTATGCTGTTTTCTTTCTGCATCTTCTTGTACTACAAGTGGTTATCTTTGGCTATGTATGTTGCTCTCCCTAGTTGGACATATTTCTCTCTGGGTCTATTCCCTTCATTAATGAAATCTCTCTTGTGTTCTTTTAAGTATTCATACCTGTCTGTGGTCACAGAGCAGATGCCAGTATATCATGTGGTCTGGTTGTAAATAATGGCATTTTCTGTATGCTTAGCATGGAAACTAGCACTTCTGAGGTATGTGAAGAAATCTATGGGTTTGTGATGTTTGGAAGTTTGTAAGGAATTATTCTTCATTTAGGTACCTGTGTCCAGAAAGTTAAGATCCATATAGGAATATCTGAATTTGAGTTTGATATTATGATGGAATGCCCTGTGGTTCATATGGCATTAAAAAAGTTTCTCCTTACTGGCAGGTCAGATAAAGTATATATTATCTGTTGAAGAGGCACACCACCATATTCATCATGCAGTTTAGCAAGTGTTACTCCTCCCAGGCAAATATTGCTCTTCTCAAGTATTTATTGTTGCTTGTGTTTTGCTGTAAATCACTTTGGTTACTGCAGTGTGAAACATGATTTCCTAATAATATCAAGCAAGTGTAAGTAATGGTGCACCCAAATAACAAGTAGTATGGAGAGAGAAATGTTTGTTGTCTGGGTTAGCTCTAATGAGTACAGCCCATTTTTAGAGGGGACTCAGGAATAAAATTACATAAATATTCAAAAGAAATTAATTAAAGGAAAGTTTAGCAAACATACACATGTAGGAGTACAAATGTGTATGCAATTAATTCAGCACTGGAAGGCAATGAGAGGATTTTTTTCAAGGATTAGATAACTAGTAGTAGAAAATATCTTGAACATTTTGAATACAAAGTTTTGGATGAGAGGAAAATGAATGAATTTTAGATGGCAAAGGAGAGGGCATAGAAATGAAAGCTGGTAGATAAATAAGTTTTATGATGACAGAAATAGCTATGACGTGAAGGGGAAAGTTACATATAGGAGAGTAGTAACTGATTAGTAAGATATTATGAATGAAATGGTAGTAGTATGAAGAGCAAAGTAAGATAGCATTGTTGATGTAGGATTAAGATAATGGTATTTGTGGATTTTGTGGTTAAGTCATAGCATACCCATTGCATGTTATGTGCACAGTGTAGACGGATTTGCACAAGTGCTCTGAAGGTATGACGTTTTCAGTGAGACAAAGCTCTGTAGGAAATGAGCTCCACATAATGGCCAGGAAAGACTAGATGCTCAGAGTCTCTCACTTACATAGATAGATAGCAGAGAAGAGAGTGAAAGGTAGTTGCAATGTTTTAAGATTTCATGTGTCAGCGTAAGATGGCTGTATTTTAGTGTATTAGATAATGACATCCATTCAAGTTTGTTAAGTATATTACACATGTGGAGCCTACATACTTGTTGGACAGCAAATTCAGATATCTTGTAGTAAGTAGGCTTCAGCAAGTGAAAGTTGTTTTGCAACATTACCAGTGGCAGCCATGCCTTAAAATAATTTGTACAACTGTAGTAAGCTGGCTGAGTGTTTTAATAAATGGTAATATTTTTGTATGATATAAAGCTCTAACTCTTTTTGAATATCATGAACTATGTTGTATAAATGTGGCAGAGGAGAGAAGGAAAATACTCACTTGTGCTATTACTTGACTTGAATGAGCATGGTTACTTCTGCAGGATTTTATGGGTTGCAAACCCTTTAATATAAAAAACAAGTAATCTCCGTGGTATCCCCGAAGTCTCAAAACAACCCACTAAGGTGTAGTGGGTCTAAAAACAAAACAGTGTAAGAAACTTCTCTGCGTGAAAGATTTTCAGTCCATATATTTCTAGTTAATCAGTGTATATTAATCAGATCAGACAATAGTAGTAGAAGTAGCGTAAACTGTCAAGTCAAAAAGTAATAATAGAAAATATATAATTCTACAGCATTACTAAGTATTCAAAAGTAATCCAAGCAAGGCAGGCAGTCTGTTTCCAGTCGAAAATCCTTTATTAAGTACACAGACAAGCGATCCAAGTAAAAAAAAATAGAGTAATAATTTCCTCACAAGCTTTCTAAATATATATATACTTTTTATCAGGCATGGGAGTAGTTTATTGTGCTGTAAAACAAAGTGTTATTGGTACACATGTTAAATTCACATCCCTTCCCCCATCAGTGTGACATTCGAGCTGGTCCTGCCCTACCTAGTAGCTGTCATAATAATATATAGCCCTAATGTATTTTAATGGTACATCTTATTTAACCAAATTATTAAGTAGATTATTAAGACTGTGATTTTATACAAGGCAATATACCACATGGCTGGAAATATATCAACCTTAGTTCATTTTGCGATCAAAAATTATATATAAATATATACATATACATTTTGCATGTAAAAATCAGTTTCTATTTTCATAACCTATTGTTAACAAATATCGCTTTCGTCCTTCTAGACTTCTTCAGGTCTGTGTACAAGAACCCTAAAAACCTATATAATTGTATAATTAGTTAGTATTGCTATTACCATCATTTTGAATAAAGTGAAAAAAAGAGAACCAGAAAAAAATAATAAAAAAAAATATATATATGTATGATGATGGAAACAAAATATACACTTAAATATACACTTAAATTTCAAATGATTTAAAATGGTATTTAAAATGGTATTTATGGTATTTAAAACCAATTTGTGGAAAAAATAAAATAAAATAACAATAACAATACTAACTAATTATACAATTATATAAGTTTTTAGGGTTCTTGTACACAGACCTGAAGAAGTCTAGAAGGACGAAAGGGATCTTTGTTAACAATAGGTTATGAAAATAGAAACTGATTTTTACATTCAAAATGTATATGTATATATTTATATATAATTTTTGATCGCAAAATGAACTAAGGTTGATATATTTCTAGCCATGTATTATATTGCCTTTTATAAAATCACAGACTTAATAATCTACTTAATAATTTGGTTAAATAAGATGTACCATTAAAGTACATTAGGGTTATATATTATTATGACAGCTACTAGGTAGGGCAGTACCAGCTCGAATGTCACACTGATGTGGGAAGGGATGTGAATTTAACATGTGTACTAATAACATTTTGTTTTACAGCACAATAAACCACTCCTATGCCTGATAAAAAGTATATATATATATATTTAGAAAGCTTGTGAGGAAATTATTACTCTATGTTTGTTTTACTTGGATCGCTTGTCTGTGTACTTAATAAAGGATTTTCGACTGGAAAGACTGCCTGCCTTGCTTGGATTACTTTTGAGTACTTAGTAATGCTGTAGAATTATATATTTTCAATTATTACTTTTTGACTTGACGAGTTTACGTTCGCTACTTCTGCTACTATTGTCTGATCTGATTAATATACAGCGATTAACTAGAGATATATGGACTGAAAATCTTCCACACAGAAAAGTTTCAAACCCTTTAATATACTACAGATATATTCCATTTAATACTGATGCATATTCAGTGATACTGTTATTTAATAAAATAAACTGTTAGTGAAGACTGGTAGTCTTGTGCACAATACAGGAGCATATACTAAAATACATACTTAATATCTGAAATTGTTCAAGCTTTCAGAAAAACTGAAAAATGCTAAAACCAAATTTTAAAGACACATAAGGGCAATACAAAATTAACAATGTATCTCAAATAATGATATTGCACTATAATTTATCCTTGTTTTCTATTATCTATAACTTAAACACCATATCACTATTAGTAAGTGAATGTTTACAGACCTTTCCATATGGTCCTCTGGTCTGCTGAGCTTTGCAACGTGTTATGTAGGCAAACCTTACCTGCAGGTTTCTTTTAATTTCTGATAGCAGAAACATAAGGTGACTCAATTCCTTTTTTATGAACAGGTTGAAGGGTGTATTCCCACCAAGTTTTCTTAATCGCTCACTGATAAAGTCCTTGAATGAAAAAAAAAACAGATTTAATAAAGCTAGGCAGTAGCTGTAATTTCTTTGCATTCAGGCAGATGCTTTCAGTCCTAAAATATTACTAGGTAGGCACCAAACAAGTAAGTCAGTAACAGTTATGATTCTCAGCAATCTGAAAATTGAACTCATCACTCTTTACAAACTCTTAGACACAGACGGTTTGAAAATGTAAGCACCAAATGTATGTGCACAGTAAGGCATTATAATTGTATAAATAATGTAAAGAAAATGTGTAGAAGCTTTCAGCTAAATATTTAGCAATAAGTAGGCAGTGCTCTCATGGGTAATCTACAGCCAATAATGTATGTAGAAATACACCACCAAGTTCGCCTGCAAGCAGGGAGCCTACAGGATTTTTTGCAGGGCGTGCAAACCCAGAGCCCCCCAATCAACCCTCATGCAACCATTCGAATGTCCCATTACTTGGCTATTTCTCCTCAGTTGCCATAAACACTGTTCAAAACTCTCAGTATGCTTACTCTTTTATGCCTTACTTCTACAATGATTACAGATATTTGGATTTAATTTACAACTTTTATTTCAAATTTTGTAGCACAAACACTGATAGATATTTGCTAAACAAAGCAATAGTCTTACAATGAAAACAGACTTACTATTTAAAACTTCTCTACCTTTGAAACTCACATTCAAAACAGCATTGAAACCCCCATTCAAAGAAAATGCATCTGGCCAGTGGCAGGTTAAGTTTACCTTTGGGCTGTTTACAAATCATAGGCCCCTTGCACACATTTTTAGGACCATGCAAAAGTTCTTTGATTCACCTTCCTGATTGTATTAATTATAATATATAATAATGGAATTATATTCCTTGTATAATACACCACTTGTGTTTTAAATTTATAGTTTTGAACATTTTTCCAGTAAGCAATTAAACAAAACATATGAACCAATAATGACAAACTGCCCAATTCAGAGCATTTCAACCATAAAAGGCCACTCAAACGTCTGCCATTACAATCCACCAACATCAGTCAATATGCACAATCTTTGCAGAAGTAAAATTCATCTGAATAATTCCACATTAAAGAGATCTGAAACTAACGAAGAGGTTGTTGCTAGAAAACAACTTTATATTTCAATGTTCCATCTACAAAATAAGTGTCTACTGTCCTTAAAGAATAAATTCCCTATGTTACATTAAAAAAATAAATAAATAAGCTGGTATATTGCAATAGCGAATGGGTGGCAAGCTAAAAAACAGGTTCATAGTTACTAGGCATCTCATCTAAAGGTGGATATATTCAGGACTGCAGCACCTCACACCCTTAAAATACAAATCTACATGCTATGGGAGTAGAAGCTACAGCCCTCTACATCAAGATACAAGTATGCTACCTGCTGTGTTACTAACACTGCTTTAAAATTCCATACCACAATAGTGATACCAGAAGCCGCGGTGGTGCAGTGGTAGCATTGTTGCCTCACAGCCAGAGGTTCTCCTGTTCGATTCTCGGCTGGAGTGCTTTCTGTGTGGAGTCTCCATGTCCTCTCTGTGGTCAAGTGGCCTCCAAGAGACATGCGTGAATGGGTGTGCCTTTGTTGAAGGTTGGGCGTCGGGCTGGCAACTCAGCACCATAAAAATCTACTGCCAATCATTAGTGGACCAGAGTTCTGCTGTGGTGACCCCTAACCGGGAAAAGCTGAAAAGACAAACAACAACCACAGTAGTGATGCCATTTGCTAAGCAAAACAGTTACACATTATTAGCAGACTTATAGCATGAGCAGCAGTAAACTTCTCTTCCCTTGAAGCTCACAATTCCTTGGAAATGCACTTGAAAATAAATTCCACCTGATAATTCTAAATAGGGCATTTCAGTCTTTCTCATACACACCTCAAACCTCTTAGTGCAAGAAATATGGAAAAAGCCTAAAATAAATAGGGACAGATTGTAAATATTGCTCTCATGAACTTAAAAAATTCCTAAAATAACAGGATTTGTGTTAGTATGCATTTTTCTAATGGATATGACATCTAAAACTCAAATGTCTGTTATTATTTACAACTTCAATCCTTTTTAAGAGGAATATGGGGCACAACTCTGGAAATTCTACAAAACCTGGACAGCTGAGGGGTATGCTGTGTCCCTCTTACACACACACACACACACACACACACACACACACACACACACACACACACACACACACACACACACACACCTCTTAGCACGAAAAATCTGGACAAAGCCTGTCATAATGTTGGGGACAAAGGCTGAAAACTAGGGACACATTTAGAAAGTTGCTAGAATAATAGGATTTGTGTTAGAATGTATTTTTCTAAAGGATATGAAGTCTGAAACTCAAATACATGTCATTATTTAATAAGTTTAATCCTTAAATCATCTCAGTGATTTGTCAAAAAAAAAACAGAATTGTTATGAGGAACAGACCAAAAATATAAGGCAAAAATCTGGGCATTCTGTGAAAATCTGTATAATTGAGAGGTATGACACACACATACATCCCCCTACCTCCTTAGAAAGTGGATAGAACAACAAGGTTTGCATTAGTATGCATTTTCTGAAGATATGAAGTCTAAAACTCAAATGTCTGCCATTATTTTCTGACTTCAGTCCTCAATGATTTACCAGAAAAACACAATTTTATTAGAAACAAACTGAAAATATGAGGCAAAAATCTGGATAACTGTGAGGTATGACCCCCCCCCACACACACACCTACCTCCCTCTTACAAACAAACACACACACACACACACACACACACACACACACACACACACACACACACCCTACCTTTACCTACCTATTTCTTACATGCACTCTTACACACCCCTACCTACCTACTTCTTGTATCCACACATCCCTCCCTATTTCTCACACACACTCACACCTCTTAAACACTTACGCACACACACACACCTACCTCTCACTTGTACCTTCGTCCACAGTCCAAACATCTTCTGGAATTCAAATTCCGCATGGATGTGGAAGATGAAGACATAAACCATTGGTCACACAGATTCAGAAGCATCTGTGCGACTGGACACAAAGGACTCCTTAAAGAAGAACTCTCTTAAAAAAAAAAATTTTTTTTTGAAAGAAAATTAATCTCCTGGCCAGCCGGTTCCAGGGTGGTGCAAGTGCACCCCCCCTTGCACCTGCCTGCGGGCGCCCCTGCCTGCATGGCAGGTTATTTCTCTGACTTTGGTCATCTACACTTGGCATCCTCTCAGAAACTGATTAACAATGATGTATTCTCAGATCCTGAAGGGTTCTATGCTCTGTAAAATCAACAGATTTTCTTTCTTTCTTCCTTTCTTTCTTGTTGATAATCAGCTATGTGGACTGGCCATTCAGACAATTTTCAAGTGCAACCTGACCCCATAAGGACTAAAAGAAGACAATGCAAAAAAGTACAATTAAATAAACATGCATGCAATAGCAGTGGGAGTATAAGTTGCAACAAAGAGGAATAAATCTGTGCAGCATCAAAGTGGAAAAAGCATATAGATTACACTGACTGTTAGCTTTCATAAGTTCCTTTTTGACATGCTTTTCAAAGCAGAAGCATAGTTGGTTCAACCAGTGCTCTGTGCTGGTACCACGAACCAGTGCTCCTCCCCCTCAGCTGTTCAAGTGAAGAGGAAAAAAAAAAACAAAACACCTCAGTGTGATAAGTCGATCACTACATTGTAAGCAATCGTCTTATTACAATTAGATCCATGCCCCCTGCCAGCTCGTTCACTGAAGAGCAAAAACAAAGCCATTTCTTCTAGTGCCACACCAACCAGGTGGCCAGCACAACATACCCCCATCCCTGGCCCAGTCATTCAGGTCCCATTTCTGGGTCCTGTCCTTAACCCTCTTTAAACATATTTTATTTAAAAAAAAAATGTTCTTCTTTTAAACTGCAACAAACTGTTTGCTACAAATGTAGCAAATAGTTGCTAAAGTTTGTATCCTGCCTGCATGGAGTGCTACATCATTCAGGTTTTAATTTAAAAAAAAAAAATATTTTTAAACTGTAGCAAACAGCTTGCTGTAAATGTAGCAAAAAGTTGCTACAGTTTATACCCAGCCTGCACGGAGCACTATACCGCTCATATTTTAGTTAAAAAAAAAATCTTCTTTTTAAACTGTAGCAAACTGTTACAGTTGCCCCTCTCACCCTGCTCAAGCTACGCTACTATAAAAGTTAGCTAATGTGTAGTTCCAGGGCACAGCTGTTATATATGAATCACAGTTGCTTTATTTCTGATGAATAAACACAAGGAAATAACCATATGCAAAAATATATTTTGAAATAACCATAGACTTATATAAAACATGGAGAAGAGAACATAAGCAGAAAATACTGGAAGCAAAATGCTTTCTTTGACAGCTGTATTCAATAAATTCTCACCAGCCTTACAAGTGCTTGAAGGTTTTTATTATATTGCAGGTTTGTCATTTACAGTCACAGCAAGAATATAATACTGTTGGTTCATTGACTCTTACATGGTTGACTGCATTGTGCTTAGCTTATAAGGACAGCCTGCAACTGTGAGTAGGAATGAGAAAAGGACAAAAACAGTTTTCTAAGCAGAATAATGTTTAGGAGTGTGCTAGCTGTACGTTATGGCTATCACACTTTTGCTGACACAGATTACACCAATGTGCAATTCCCCCTTACTCTGAGGTTCAGGGGCAATGGAACTGATTACTTGAGAAGCAGTGGAGTACAATTTTGAAAAGTCAACAAATGCAGTCAGTTTCAGGCAATTTGTTTTAATCTGAAATTGTACTTATTGATGTGAAACTTGTAGAAATGCCCTAGATACAAACCAAACACACACACACACACACACACACACACACACACACACACACACACACACACACACACACACGCACATGCACACGCACGCACACGCACACGCACACACACACAGGGTACTGTTCTTTTTTTATTGATTCTGGTTTTGCTGAACATAAGATTAGCAGCATTATGTCAAATTGTGCTTGTTCAAATGCTGCTGCTGTGCAGATGGTTCAATTGCAATTGTTTGAATGGTGCTTTACAACAATTTGTTGTTGACAAAATGCACGTTTGCAGTTTAGCTGTGTAAGCAAATTTTCATCTGTCATTTACACTGTTAACTTACTAACTGGGGATTTAGGCCTATGGTCAGGGAGCAGGAGAGAATTTTAGAGTTAAGGACTTAAGCATTAGGAAGCATGAAGGGAATGTTAGAAATAGGGAGGGGGAATGAAGGTTGAAGGTTAGGGAGTGATCTGGGCATTTAAGTTTAGAGAGTGGAGGGTTCAAGTTAGGGAGCAATCAAGGGATTTAGGGTTAGGGAGGGGAGTTTAGGTTCACGTAACAATCAAGGAATTCATGCTGGGGGCAGGAGGCAAGTTTTAGGACTAGGAAGCAACTGGAGAATTTAAGATTATTATGATTATTATTTAAGATTAGAGAATTTAAGTTTAGGGAGCAAAAGGAGAATTTTATGGTTGTAGTGACTGGAAAATTTAAGGTTAAGGTGAATTAGGGGAATTTTAGAGTAGGAAGAGGTAAGTGCATTTTGTTTTGTTGATATAGACTGTCACTTGGCCAGTCAGGATAAAATAGACAAGTGGGTGTAGGTTTGGTTCAATCAGCTTTATTACACACAAACACACCAGGAATGAGGCTTTGTAACTTAAACTTAAACTTATAAATAGACTGACTACCATACTCACACATGTTAACACTCTGGCTGTTCTCTCAAAATGGCACTGCTGCCTGTAGCCACTCACTATATGCACGTGCCTACATCTGGAAATGCTTCTTAAAGGTACATACACATACTCTGATCTACATCCTCCCTCTTTGAGAACTAGATCATACATGAAATGACAGTATTCAATGACATACAATTATACAGAAATGATCTTCTGACATGCAATTATACAGAACAAATTCTTTGACATGCAATCATACAAAATCAGACACATATAAAATAATCATGTCCAGGTTCCTGTGTATTTTACACTAGATCTAGAAATACAACCTGATCTTGTAACATGAAAGTCAGAATTGAATCTAGAAATGGGGACTGTCTTCAAAGAATGTTCAACTTTGGGGATAACTGGGACATCATCAGAAATGGGAATGGATACTGAGACAGGCTCTTCGGTATGAACATTGTCAGGGTTGTTCTGAGATCTAGAGTCTGTATCACAGGTATGATGCTGCAATATTGATTCTGATACAGGAAGAAGATGTCTGCCATTTCTCCTGTACTCTATACCCTCAGATTCCACTAAGTAGGATCTCCGCTCGGCACATATACCTCTCACTTGACCAATTAAATCAAAGCATTTCGCTGTTTTCATCCTCACTGTCTTTCCTTCTTTTAAAGGATGAAGAAATCTGCTCATTTTATCATAGCTGGACTTCTGAGAAGAATACTTTTTAGAAAGTTGGGCTTTGATTGGTCTGTTGTTTTTAGCAGTAGGCACCAACAAACTAGTACTGATAGGCTAGGTTGTTCTGGTTTGCCTAGATAGGAGTGTTTGAGCAGGCAAGCCAAGTAGGTTGCCACGGGGTATATTTCTGAGATTAAGTAAATTCAAGAAGATATTGGTATTGTCTTGCTTTGACCTCTCTAGTAATTGCTTTACACTCTGTACTGCACGTTCAGCAAGGCTGTTTGACTGTGGGCATTCCAGACTACAAGTAACATGAATAAAGTCCCACTCTTTTGCAAATCTCTGAAACAATTGACTGGTAAATTGGGTACCGTTGTCAGAAATAACTTTGTGTGGACTACCATGGACAGAGAAACGACGTTTCATCTTAGTAATAACAGCACTGGACGTTAGTTTAGGTAGCAAATCGATCTCAGACCAGTTCGAGCAAGAGTTTACCAACACTAAGTAATGCTGATTGTTCCACTCAAATATGTCAGTGGCTACTGTTGACCAAGGTAGTTCAGGAATATGGCTTAGCTGAAGTGACTCTTTTTGCAAATGTGGCTTAGTACTGTTGCATACTGAACAAGAAGAAAGCACTTTATCAATATCCTTTGATAGACAAGGCCAAAATTCTAGTCCTTTCACCCCTCTTTTGTTAGAGTCACAACCTGGGTGGCCACAACGGAAAATCTGAATGTATTCAAGTTGAAAGGAAGAAGGAACAATAACTTTGGGACCTTTGAAAATGATACTATCTTCCATCAACATCTCATCTCTGTATTGAAAGTAAGGTTACACTTCTGGCAGTACACAGGATTGCTTTGACGGCCATCTTACATGGATGAAGTGGTTGAGCTTTTGCAAAATTGGATCAGTCTTTGCATGATTTCTCAGCTCATCAAGTCTCGTGGTAGAAAAAATATACACTTCCATGACATCAAAGTCAAAATTCTCTGCATCAAGCTGTTCCGTGCTATTTCTGGGTGATCTGGATAAGGTATCAGTCAGATAAAAAAGTTTACCTTTTGTATAGACCATTTTGAAATTGTACTTTTGTAATCTGAGCATCATTCTTTGTAATCTTGCTGGAGCTGAATGCATAGGCTTCTTTAAAATAGCGACTAGAAATTGATGATCAGTTTCTATTTGGGTAGCTCAGCCATAAATATAATAATGGAACTTCGAACATGCGAACACAATTGCCAAAAGTTCCTTTTCAATTTGGGCATACTGCATCACAGTTTGGGTACAAGTTCTAGATGCACAGGCAAAAGGTCTGCCTTCTTGAAGAGTAACTGCATCAAGACCAAACTTTGAAGCATCACAGGAAAGAACTAGTGGTTTTTGGACATCATAGTATGTTAATGTAGGAGGGTTGGCAGTTTGCTGTTTGAGGTTATCAAATGCTCTCTGGTGTTCTTCTAACCATGACCATGCATACTTTTTGTGTGTCAGCTCTCTTAAAGGTGCTGATAACTGACTAAAGTGAGGGATAAATTTTCCCGAATAGTTAAGCTTACCAAGAAAATGCTGTAAAGCTTGGACATTGTCTGGAAATGGCATCTCAAGAATGGCTGCTTGTTTAGAAGGGTCTGGTCATAAGTCTGTAAATAAATGACTTACATAAGTAATTTCTGGTAGTCTGAATTTACAGTTCAGAGGACTGAGCTTTAAGTTCACTTCATGTGCTCCGTCCAGAACTTTCCTGAGATTTCTGTCATGCTCTGCTTCACTATTACCTCCAACCAGTAAATCATCAACTATTATTGCACACCGGTAGCCTGAAATAATTTGCTCCATTGCACACTGAATGACTTCACTGGCAGAATTTATTCCAAAAGGCATCCTGAGGAATCTGTATCTACCAAATGGTGTGCTGAATGTAGTCAGTAGTGAAGATTTGTGATCAAGCATTAATTGCCAAAATGAACTCTTTGCATCTAAGACAGAAAAAAACAGTGGCATTTGGCATGAGGGTGGCAAACTCCTAGACTGTATGCATAGGATGATGAGGTCTCTTTAATGCCTTGTTCAAGTCTCTTGGGTCAATGCATATTCTGATTTCATCTGAATTTTTCTTATGTGCAGCTACCATAGAAGACACTCACTCAGCTGGTTCTGTGACTGGACAAATCGCACCTTGCTGCACCATTTTATCTAACTGGACCTTGACTTTGTCCTGCATAGCTATCGGAACTCTCCTTGTTGGTCTGACCACTGGACTGACCTCTGGGTCTACTTTCATGGAGTACACAACTGGAAGTCTGTCTAACTTGTTGTTGAAAACATTAGTATACTCTGAGAAAATAGCATCAGTAAAGCTGGAACTGGGACATATGGTCACGTGATGTACATCTTTGGTAAAAGAAAGCAGTTTCATTCTTAAACTGTCTCTGAGACCTAATAATGACTGTACAGGTCTTTTGACTACATAAACTTTCAAGCTGTAACTGTTCCCAGCCGAATAGCATAAAAGCACTACTGAGCCTTTGGTTTGAATCTCTTCACCTCCAGAAGTAACAAACTTTGCACAATTGGCTAAATTAAGTTGCTCACCAGCTCTCACTTTAGCAAATGTTTCTGCTGACATTATATTACACTTTGAACCAGTGTCTTCTTCTTTGAGCTCTGTGGGTTTACCATTGATCAGGACAGTACAAAACACTTCATTCTTTGCCAACAAATCTACTGAATTAACCTTTTCACCAACCATTGATACACCATCTACATAGGAAGTAGGGATGCAGCTCTCTATATGATCAGCTTGCTTTTCTGAGTGACCTTTAATAACTGAATGAGGCTTGCCTGATTTACAAAACTTCTGAAAGTGGTTCCATTTTTCTACACTTGTGGCATTGCTGACCAAATGCTAAGCACTTCTGTCTTTTAAACTCATGGTTGGCTCCACAATTATGACAGTTAACAATAGCACTTGACCTGGGTTTTGCTGACTCACCCTTATACTGCACTGAGCATGCCCACTATACTGAGCTAGTTTTGGAACTTGCTAGAAAGCTATGGGATCTCCCCGAGAAACACACAGGGGCTGCAGCTGCCATGTGCTTAGGCCTGTTTCTGTTTGTCATGTGTTGCATGCTGTCTATGCTTGCTCTAGAGGCTGTTGAAACCATGCTCTTGTCACTTGCAAACATACTTGTTTGTCTTTCTGTTAGCTCATGGATTTGACAAATCTCTATGGCTTTGCTTAACATTAAATCACTATCACGAAGCAAAATCTTTCTCACTGCAGCACTATTAACACCACATACAAGTCTGTCCTTTATTAACTCATCTTTCAAGTCAACATATCTGCACATTTTAGCCTTATTTCTCAAATCAGTGATATAAGCTGCAAAAGTTTCACCCGGCTTTTGGTCTCTTGTATAAAATAAATGCCTCTCTAATGTAACATTTGTCTGGGGGGGGTTACATATTTCTCTAAATTTATGTTACAAGCACTCAGGTTCTTCTCTGGATTCAGCTGGTAAAACAATATGGCAGTTTCCCCACTCTCCTGGATATACTTCTGGTGCATACACAAATGAATGCTCTCTTTCAATGGCCTCTGACCCAACTAAGTTAAGCAAAATGAGTGCCCTTGTACATACATCTTTGTTAGAAAAAGCTGCTTGTATGAAAATATCATATTCCTGCTCAAATACTCTCCAATTCTCTGCAATACTATGATAAGTCACAAGTAGAATTGGTCTGCAAAATGCCTCTGCCATATCAATGTACAGAAGTAAAGGTGCTTGAAATTATGTATGAACATACACATACATAAGTATGCCAGAACTTTATGCCAAAACTTGTAATTATGCCCAATAGCACAACAGACTCTTTGAAATAACTGCACTTTGCCAAATAAGTCTCTGCAGCACAAGAACACTTTAAAATCACTGTACTTTCTGAAACCACTCTTTATCAGTATAAGAAACATTTTGAAATGACTGTACATTGTGAATAAATTGTATACAGCAAAAAAAGCTCAGAGCAAGAAACACTTCAAGATTAATACACTTTGCAAATAAATTGCACACACTTCAAGATGAATGTACTTTGCAAATAAACTGTACACGACACAAAAACCTTTCAAAATGGCTGCACTTTGAGAAACAACTCTGTACAGTGTAAGAAACACTTTGAAATGGTGGTGTTCTGTGAATAAATGCACACAGTACAAAAACCTTTCAAAATGGCTGTACTTTGACTGCACCTTGCAATGTAACTGTACTTTCCACACAGCAAACTCTTTGAAATAATGCACCATAATAAAGCACCGACAATGCAAACACTTTGCACATTCTGAGATACTTCAAACAACTCCAGTTATGCTTTGAATGGCTTTGGTCAATGTGAAATAATAGTTTGTGCCCAAACATGGCCTTTTACTAAAAAAACATGCAGTCACCTTGCTCTTTAAGCTTATTTTGCCCTTTTATTGCACTCATTATGCCCTTTTAACCTCTTGTCATGCTCAATATACTTTTCTTGTACTCGTTTTACTTTAAACATGCTTGTTATGCAAACCAAAGATAATTCTGAGCCTCACATGAATATTTCTGCTAGTTTTATCAAATATCATGGTTTTGAACATTTTGTTTAATTAATAATGCATTTTGTGCCTTTCATTTGATTAATAATATGTTTTGTGCTACTCATTTGATTAATAATGCATTTTCTGCCTTACAAATGCTCCATTTCATCTTCCTTGCCAAATAAAACTTTTGTGCAAGTTTTGGGTACCTTAAATTCATTTCTATCCCTTTTTGTCTGTCTGAGCTCCATTTCACTCAACCAGCTCAATCTGCCTTTACCTTCAGCTCCTGTACCTCATGGCTTGAAGAAGTTGCTCTATCAATCCCAGTTCTGACACCATGTCGCTCATCCAGTCGGGATAAAACAGCAGTTGTGGGTTCAGTTCAACCAGCTTTATTACACACAAATGCATCAGGAATGAGGCTTTGTAACTTAAACTTAAACTTATAAACAGACTGACTACTGCACTCACACATGCTAACACTCTAGCTGTTCTCTCAAAATGGCACTGCTGCCTGCACATGCTCATTATTTATATGCACGTGCCTACATCTAGAAATGCTTCTGAAAGGTACATACATATGCTCTGTTCTAGAAAGACCCTAATTGATTTGTATCTCTTTGGAATCTTCTTGCAGATTACATACTTCTGCTGAAGGCACTTTCTTTATACAAAGATAAACTTAATGTATGAGATTCATGAAGAATTCATTTTCTGCACAATGCATATAATGCTATATGGTCTGGGTCATCCTTGGACAGGTCTGTGGACATCATTCTCAGCCGACATAATGCAGGGTCTCACTGTGTTCATATTGAGGGTCGATGCCTCTCCCTCATACTAACAGGCTTTTATTGATCAGCCATTTCAGCACTATGCTATATATGTAAATTAGTTATTCAAAAACATGCAAACTAAGCCGCCCATTAAATGGTCATGTGTATTACTTGCACATGTAGTGTAAATAATACCTTTATTTTATTTATTTTTTGTATTTTGTTAACCAGGTTGTCCAACTGGGTTAATGTCAATTATCAGTAGAAGCTTGTAGAAGAAAGCTCTGCCACATACATTTCCAAAGCTTATGATTGAGTAACATTTGCAGAAATTAATCATATGTTCAGCTGACAAAATTGACAAAACCATTGAGACTTATTTTTGAAGTGCTAGAATAATGACAAAATATAGTCTGTAAATAAAACAGAGAATGCTACTGTGCATATATAGTAAATATTCCACACACATGAAAACAAATATGACATGGTAATTAATCACAGACATAGTGATGAGGGTGATATTTCTAATTACTAGCAGCACATGCTATTTACATTTATATCAGGTACTAACAGCACATGCTTGTTACATTTACATTTACTCTCTCTGTCTCTCTGCAGTTAGTTTCCCACCCTACCTACCTGTTCTTGTTGTGGTATTAATCTTGCTGGCTTTTGAATTGCCTACCTCTCCTGTAAATTTGTGTTTGAACACTCCTCTTGGGTCCATCTCATTTGCTCACTCAACCAAGTACAGTGAGATCCTATTTTGATTTCAGACACTCCTACAAGTCCCATATGTTCATCTATATGCCAGTCTAGTACCATTAGCTCAATCTACCTAATACAGAGAGAACATTTGAGAAGGCCAACCCACTTAGGTCCTTAACCTTGAATTATCTTCTGTTTCTCCTTTCTCCCTTTCCACTTTACAAAAAAAAAAACTTTGCTAGAATCTCCTTGTGTTCTGACTGAGTGTGCGTCTCAGTTGATAAGTAGAGTTTCTGACACTTTTTAACTGTTCAGAGATGAATAAAACAATAACTGAATTCAGTTCTGAATGCAGTTTGAATAAATTGCATTTATTTAAACTGCATTTGCTTTAATATTGCTACACACTCAACTGTGCTAGCTTGAACTGCATGTGAATTGTTTTTAGTGCTGTTTTAGCTGCTTTTCTTTAAAAACAAAATTCTAAGCTTTCAAATAAATAGTGTAAAACACCAAAACTGATGAAAAATAAAAATAAAAAAATCCAACCACGTAGATAAGACATAAAATTTATTGTACACCACCAAAAAAGACTAAGCGCTTTCGCTAAATTCATATAGCATCGTCAGAGTCGGATTTTTTTATTTTTAAAATTCTAAGCTTGTTTCCTGCCTTTCCTGTAACTAGTCTAGTCCAGATACAGATATGCTGTGTACAGGACTGTTTGTAAGCTTCTGAGCCCCCCCAAGTATTTCTATGTTGGAGGGAAGCCTTCTAGCTTATCAGTTGGAGTGGTAAGCAGTAGGTAGGCTATCTACCACAAGAGGAGTGGTTTCTGGCCCAGAAATTGTAGTTTATTGGTCGTTTGGGCAGTTTTTCCATCTCTTTCAACGTTCTGGTTTAAAAGCCTATGTTTACACTTGTTTCCCCCCTTTCCTGTAACTAGTCTAGTCCAGATACAGATTTGCTGTATCCAGAACTGTTTGTAAGCTTCTGAGCCCCCAAGCCTTTCTGTGTTGGAGGGAAGCCTTCTAGCTTATCAGTGGGAGTCGTAAGCACTAGGTAGTCTATCTTCCACAAGAGGAGTGGTTTCTGGCCCAGAAATTGTAGTTTATCGGCTGTTTGGGCAGTTTTTTCCATATCCTTCAACTTTCTGGTTTAAAAGACCAAATCTGCACTTGTTTCCCCCCTTTCCTATAACTAGTCTAGTCCAGATACAGATCTGTTGTATCCAGGACCGTTTGTAAGCTTCTGGGCCTTTCTGTGTTGAAGGGAAGCCTTCTAGCTTGTCAGTAGGAGTGGTAAGCACTAGGTAGCAAAACTACCAAAAGAGGAGTGGTTTCTGCCCCAAAAATTGTAGTTTATTGGCTGTTTGGGCAGATGTTCTATCTCTTTAAACTTTTTGGACTAAAAGCCTGCATTTGCGTTGTTCCCACCTTTTCTGTAACTAGTCTAGTCCAGATACAGATTTGCTGTATCCAGGACTGTTTGTAAGCTTTTGAGGCCCCCCCCAAGGCTTTCTGTGTTGGAAGGAAGTCTTCTAGCTTATCAGTGGGAGTGGTAAGCACTAGGTAGCCTATCTACCACAAGAGGAGTGGTTTCTGACCCAGAAATTGTAGTTTATTGTCCTTTTGGGCAGTTATTCCATCTCTTTCAACTTTCTGGTTTAAAAGCCCACACTTGCACTTGTTTCCTGCCTTTTCTGTAACTAGTCTAGTCCAGATACAGATTTGCTGTATTCAAGACTATTTGTAAACTTCTGTGCGGTACCAAAGTCTGCTCTTCAGGTTTTTCCCTTAGATCTGCTAGTTCTCTCCTCTCCTGCACTTTTACTAGCTTATTAGTCTAGCACTTTACCAGACTTCTTGTAGCAATTATTGTGGCACCCATAAGTGCTACCAGTACTAAACGTTCTACAAGGAAACAGCTCCAGTACTTATTATTAATGCCCACCCCTCCAGACTTGTCTAAAGGTTAGTTCCCTCTGCTTTCTCCTACTAACTTGGTGAACTTGGGCATCCTGAGGCAATGTAGCAACTGCCTCATGTACACCGACAACCCTCTTTTCTTACCTCCCAACACTTGCAAGAGATGCACTTATGTATCCAGTTTGAAAGCCATGCACTCTCCAGCCAAGACCGGAATAGCTGGTCAAGAGGAGAAGGTCAACACTTGCACCACATTGCATGGAACACATAGCCCTCCAGAACACACACCAGGACTGCCTTCACATAAAAACACAAACCACACACCCACCTTCGTGGAGGCTCTCAATAAAAATCTACCCAAACAGCAGAGACCCCCAAGGCAGAAATGCACTTGACCACCACAACACAACACTAATCACAAGACACATAACCCTCCTAAACAGTGTGTCACACAACCAAAGCCCCTAAGGCAAAACAGCATGCCCAACACACTAGTCATAGGTGACTCAATAGTGAGGCACACTGATGTCACACTCACTAGGTTAAATAAGGAGAAAGTAACAGTCAGCTGCCTGTCAGGTACCAGGATCCACCACATAATGCACACACTCAGGTCCCTCAAAAACAGGTACAAATATGACTCTGTCACTGTACATGTGGGTGTGAATGACCTGAGACATACCTCTCTGGACTACATGAAAAGAGACATGGAGGAGCTCTATGATTATGTAGCCCAGGCAGGTATGACCCTAGCCCTGAGCAGCATCATACCATCACCCAGAATGATACCACAGTACAAGCAGAAAATGATTGATTTCTACAATTGGCAAAGTTTTTGGTGTTATTCTAAGGGGATCCAGTATCTGTCTGCTTGGGATGACATGACTGACAGACCTCGATGCTTCGCCAAAGATGGCCTGCATCTGTTACCCCTGGGCTTCTGGATACTGGCTAAGGCTCTTGCCACCCCTATAGTGCCTTTTTTAGGCGGTGTTCCAAAGACCAAATTACCACCATAACAGCTACAAACAAATGCAATCTGAGAGTCATGCTGCTCAATGCTATAAATCTAAATCTCAAAATTCACTTGCTCGAAGCACTCCTTAAAATAGAGAACATCGATATTTGTGCTGTAACAAAGACCTGGTTCAAGGCAGCAGAAAGCACCCCTGCACTACCAGGCTAGAACTCATTGCACACTTTTCGGCCTCAGAACTTGGACCAAAGCTCCAAAGGCGGTGGTGTTTCCATATTCATAAAGGATGTGCACACTTCCAGACTGGTAGCCCAACATAATGCATCAGAGGTGCTTCAGGTGCAGCTAACATTGGGTAAGACAGCAATTCAGGTCATAGCCTCCTACAGGTCCCCAACACTGTCCCAAGACTCACACTCCATGTTCCTAGCACCCTGGAGAATATTAGGGTCCAACCTAACATTCTCATACTGGGTGACTTCAACTACCCCTCCATTAACTGGGAAAACTACTTATGTACCAATACACTTGCCCAACATTTCCTGGAATTCATTAATTCCAATGCCTTGGACCAGCTCATTCTTATCCCCACTAAAGGTAGCAACATCCTTGACCTGGTCATTACTAACATGGGTGACCATTGCTCTACACCAAAAGTCAACTCCTTCCTGGTTAGATCTGACCACAAACTAATCACCATGGAAATCCACATCCCCCGCCCCCACCCCCCACAAAGGTAACCACCATGAAAAACTTTTCCAAAGCTAACTTTGGGCTCCTAAAAACAGATGTGGCTAACTTCATGGCACCCATGCAAATGGAGAATAGTTGCATGGCCGCCGAATCATACACCAATGCACTGTACGAACATGTACACAAATGCATGGATCTCGCCATACCCAATAGAAACAAGACATTCTCCTCCAAAAAAAGGAAGCCAATCTGGTGGTCCTCTGTCATAAACAAACTCTACAACAGGAGGAAACTGACGCAGAATAAGATAAAGTACCAAGACTGGAAAAACTCCCTTATCAGCCTCAACAAAAAGTTGAGATCCCTCATCAAATCCTCTAAATCTAGCTATGAAAACAGAATTGCAGCAGATAGTAAAGACAACCACAAGGCCTTCTATAATTATGTAAAGAATCTCCATGGCAATATCCAGATTTGCTCTGAGCTACTGCACAATGGTACCTCCTATACCGAGCCAACAGATATTGCCAATATACTGGTCGACAGATTCAGTGCCAACTTCACCCCTCTCCCCCAACCCCAAAGGACCAATCACAATGCCAGTAGATTGCCAGGCACCCAGTATTACTGCTGCACAGGTTAAAACAGCACTGTTCAAGGCCAAGAATACACCTTCAATGGGACCTGACAATATTCCTGGCTGTATTCTACATGAACTACAGAGTGAACTGGCAACTCACCTGTATGCCCTCTTCAATCACAGCCTCACCTCAAGCTTTGTCCCTACAAAATGGCACACTGCTACAGTCATCCCTCTCCACAAAGGAGGTGCAACTACAGACCCTGTGAACTATCACCCCATTAGCCTGACAAGTCTGATATGCAAAGCTATGAAACGCATTATCATGGACCTAATAAATAAGGATATAGGGAATCTCCAAACTCAAGATTCCACGACATTTGGTTTTGTGAAGGGTAGATCATGCCTGCTCAACTTGGTTGACTTCTTTGAGTCAGTCACCAGAGCTGTGGGTGAAGGCAAGGTGGTTCATACCGCCTACCTTGATCTGGCCAAGGCCTTTGATACCATTCCCCCCTCTGGAATCGTAGAAAAACTCACTAAGCTAGGCATCAACCCCTATATCACTAGGTGAGTTGCAAACTGGCTCACAGATAGAACCCACAGTGTGAAAGTAGCTGACTCCAAGTCAGCCTGCCGACCAGTCACAAGTGGAATACCACAGGGTTCGGTCCTGGGTCCTCTCCTGTGTGGTATCTACTCCTCTGAAGTCCAGGCCAACAAGAAGGGACTCAGGCTGACAAAGTTCACAGACGATTGTAAGCTGGGAGCTATTATTAACTCCCCAAGTGATGTTGACATCCTACAGAAAGGCCTCACTGAGACCAATGACTGGTGTCAGAATCATGGCCTTAAGCCCAATGCCAAAAATGTGTTGTTATCACCTTTGGGAAACAGTTCCCATGAATTACCACATCGATGGTAGTCCACTGAACACAGAAAGTGTTATAAGACATGTGGGAACACAGGTTGACAGCAAACTCTCTTTTGACCACCACATTGCCACTGTGGTCAGAAAGTCCTTCAATGTGGCACATCTCATTACTAAGGGTTTTGCATCCAGGAAGATAGAGTTCATTGTCTCCCTCTACTCTTCCTTCATTAGACCAGTCATCGAGTACAATTCCCCATTTGGCATGTACCTCACTAGACACCTGCAACAACTGGAGAGGCCACAAAAGTACCTCAGAAAGAGGATCCTAGGCCTTAAACACGTGTCCTATATGGACAGACTCAAAAAACTCCAACTATTCTCTGTCTCATATCACCTACTTAGAGGCGATCTCTGCTTGACTTACAAAGCCATGTCTGACCCAGCTCTGTTAGAAATGCTACATCTAAAGAAATCCCAATCCCTCTACACCACACACTCCAGAGACCTCAACCTCATTACCACAATCAATAGAATGTGCTGGGAGGGACAGTCTCATAATGCAGAGACTGCCCATGCTATGGAATAGACCTCACATACATGTCAAGCAGAGCACCTCACTAACCCTCTTCAAGAGAAATCTTGATGAGTGGATGGAAAGTAGAAAATTCAACCAGAGGATCACTCCAGTGGCTCTACTCGACAAATGCACTTGTAACTAAGGTAGAGTGGCACAATGCCAGGGTAATACTATGAGCTAGGCTTGTACAGGCTCCAGGGCCATTAGCCTAGTACACACCTATGAACCTATACATATATATATATATATATATATATATATATATATATATATATATATATACATACATGGGTTCCCTTCTAAATTTCGAAGTCCCAAAATCTCAAGTTTCAGAACATCGAGTTCAGAATCTCAAGATATTGGAATCTTGAAATTTTGAACCCTCCCCAGAAACAACACTAAATACATAAACAACAAGTGTATGCAAACCCCTCTGCAACCCCCACACCCACCGTAACTTAAATATACCAACTCCGAGATCATACTACAGCGAGGACAAGGGAAATCTGTATGCCGATCTCTGTTCAGGATTTTGAAGTTTTAAAGCTTCGAACATATGATCTTCAATCATATGAGATTAAAAGTTTTAGTCTTCGAAATTCTGAATGTATCCCATACATACATATATATAGAGAGAGCTATATTTATACCTATTACTGTATTTATAATCTCTGTTTTGCCATAGCCCCATGTTATCTTCTTCACACATACACCCCCCCCATGAAATGCAGAAATTGTCATATCAGTGTGGGGTTTGCAGAAAGTTAATGACTGGCTTCTCCTGACAGTGATGGAAAGCTTATTTCTTGATTTTGGAAAGCATTGTGTTATGTATCTGGAACATTTTTGTATTACTCATTTATTTTCAGTATTAGGTTACTCATTCAAGTGTCAGTTAGCTCCCACAGTGATGCATTCAATTACAGACTTTCAAACATCATTTAAGCATTATTGTATAGACCAGGTTGAGGTCACCTGTAAGTGAACCATAAGCAACAGAATACAATGGCAGCTCCTGAAGTTATTTGTAGTTAACTTTGCAACTCTTATGATTTCCTTCTAAGGAATTGGTGTATGTTGGGCAGCACAGTGGTGCAGTGGTTAGCATTGTTACCTCCCTGCAAGAGGCTTCCTGGTTTGATTCTTGGCTTGCCTTCGGTGTGGAGTCTACATGCCCTCCCTGAGTTCACATGGGTTTCCTTTAGATGGACTGGCTTCCTCCCACATTCCAAAGACTTGCATCAGGTGGACTGGACAGTCTAGATTGGCCATAGGTGTGAGTGTGTGGTGTGGATGAACTATCACAGCAGGGCTAGTCACCTGGAGGTGTAAACCTTGGTCTAGATGAACTCACACACCAACCCCATGTTTGAACAAGGGGTGATGAATGAATCAGTGTACATTATTTTGTTTTCACATGGCTAGTTTGAAGATCGGTGAGGTATAAATTGGTACCTATGCAGTGACTAGACATTCCCTTTAGAACAAAATGGACTACAGAATTTGTTTTTCTCTCATTGGTTAAAGTTTAAATTGCAGCTTACCATTGTCCCCAGATGTTTAATGATGGTGTCAGTTAGTTTTAAAGATATGAACATTTTCTTTTGTAATCACGATTCATGTCCTTCCCTAGACCCATAATTACTGTACCATCTTTTCATGAATTGACCATTTATTCTGTAATCCTGATTTATATTCTCTTCACCTTGTCTTCACAGTGTTACATTTGCTGACATTAACAATGAGATCATTAATATACAGGGAGTTTATAATTTGGAGAACTCCAGTGCCATTTTTTTGACATAATTATCTTACGCAGCTTGCAAGTATCAGCATATTTGATTATCCATGGCCCATTTATGAGTTTATGCTTGAGAAGAATAGACCAAAAAAGAACTGACCCCATTTCTGAGCCATGTAGGGTATAAATGGTAATCTCTATTTGGACACATGAGTAACCTACACCTTGATTTGCTCTGCCCTGTTGCTTAACCAGTATTTCGCTGAATTATAAATGAAATGACATTTAATGTTATTCATTTTGTCAATTATTCCCTTATATGAGATAGTACTGAATGGCTTAGCAAAGTTAAGAAGTAGAGATGTAGCTGGGCTAAATGACATTTAGGGCAATTCCTCAGTTAGTGCCCTCCTAAACTTAGAGTTGATGATCAAAGAAAAAAATGCATTCTTGTACTCCAGCTATAGGCATATAGCTGCTCAGTTTTATTTTTCATAACAGATCATTCCTACCTTAACTGCAAACTGTAACAATGAGTAATGCTAGCTCCTTGCAATAGCTGTGTGCATGCGTACACACATATACACATACACACACAAACCTTTAAATAATTTAAGCAGACACAATGAATTGAGGGTAATTTCTCTCAACAATAATGCTCAAGAGATTTCACCACCAACTTGCAGGTGCTGATTAGCACCTCTTCTTTAGTGCTTGTTGTGCCCCAGAACATACCCATGGCAGTCACCCTCCTTTGCCCTGCCCTAGCTATGGATTTGTCCAGGTAAATAGTATATAGTGCCAATCCTTCATTCAGTGCTGTTGCCACTTGAAAGCATAGCACAAGACTGTTTGGTGCTGATGTGATTAAAAACTTGGTGGTGGTTACAGTTCACAATGATATGTGACTTGCCTAATGCTTTTACATGCTAATGTGCAACAGGCCTAAAAGTAAAACTCTAACGCTGTACAGTTAAAGCCCTGCTGCCAGATTTTCATTCATTTTGGATTTCTTTTATTAGTGGGTATGCTCTTAGTACAGGGATTTTTTCTGGATTCAATGATTTCTGCCCATTCACTTATCAAATGTACTCAGCACTCCTGGGTAGAAGACATTTGTAATGCTTGTTTTGTAATAAATCAATGGCTGTATGAAATGCAAAGCCATATTGTTCAACTTGTTTTTTTTTTTTTTCTGTGCAACTAGTTTATATTACAGTTTGAAAGATTTGCTTTCTTTTACAGCTTACATGGTTAGAGATGAATTTTTTTTGAATTGCAAGCTTCTATTACAAGTATGTAACATACCAGTTTATGATTTGTAAAGTCAAATTTTGTTCTATATGTCTAAATAACTGAAAAAAATTAATAATGTCACATAAGCTCATTCTTCCCATCACATTAAAATTAATTAGACTACTTACAATTTCCTACTCTAGCATGGAAGTGTACAGCTAATTATTTAGTAATTAGTAATGTCAATATAGACTGTATGGGCAAAGGGGGTCTGTTTTCACTTGTACAATTGAAAACGACTCAAAATCAAATAAGCAGTTGTATTCATTGTCAGTATCAAACTCTAACTACACATATATATGTCAAAGATATAGATTGCTCTTATAAAGATCAGATTTGCAGTTCCCAATATTGAGAGGAACATTACCTGAAAAAAAATAATTCCACTAACTCATAATGTTACCTTTTTCTTTTTTATTCTGTAAGGTGGCTTTATCCCCCAAAAAGTCATGCAGGGGGAGATACCCTATACACTCACTGCATATGGTCACCTCCAAGGCGACTGAATCTCAGAGAAGGGACGCAGTGATTCTGGTGAATCCACACAATGTAATCATTTGGAGGTTGTGTAACTGGTCTTCAAGAAATTCTTTGACTTCTTCTTTTGGAACCTGTTATCTTTCACTGCCTCATTATCTTCTTTCATTATACCCCTCATAAAATGGGCAGGTAAATGTAGCATATGCAGTCACAGGACATGAAAACACACCAGTGCTGTTGTACAATGAAATAGGTTCATAGGTAGGTACTAGGCTATCTGTCCAAGGGCATTTATAAGCCTAGCCAGAATGTGTTGGCTTTCGCCTCCCTTTTAAATTAGTTTCCAGGGCCTCTGTCTAGCAGGGCCACTGAAGTGATCCCAGGGGTAAATTTATGATTTTCCACCCGGAATTCCACCCAACTCTCCTTGGGCTGAGGATACATCACGTTGTGCAGTATGTAATGGCTGGAGTAGAAGTATTACATGGTCATGTTCTGCATTTAAAGTGGTTTTATATCCATGTCTGCAGAGATGGTAGATGGAGACTGAGGTGTGGTGATATGACATTAATGGTTTAAACTTTATTTATTTATTATTTATTCATTGACATTTGTTTGCTATACTTGGCAAAGAAAATTACCCTTTTTTGTGGAGGGTCAGGGAGCAAAGGTCCAAAACAGTTTCAAGCAGCAATACAATGATAATGTTACAGTAAATTATTATGCCATACACAGAGCATCATAAATTAAAAGAATGATAGTGGGAATTACAATAGTAAGTATAGGTATATAACTGAAATAAAAAAAAAACAATGCTGTAGTAATAGATCACTTATCTAGACTCTGAGAAATTAGCAGTGTGTGTTGTGATGAAACAGAGAGGATTGAGCAGTTAGGACAGCATCAGGCCCATTTGGGTACAATACAAGTGATCTGTTGGCATGGAAAAAAATAAAAGACAGTGATCTTGATGCCAGTTGATGAGTGTTTGTAAGTGGAGGGAGATATGACAGTTGTAACAGTGCAGGAGGTTAGTAGTGGTGGAGTGCTAGACAGCTGAAGGAACATTTTAACATTGTATTGCATGCGTTTGATATGGGAAATAACCCTAGATGGTGCATCAATATAGCCCATTTGCAGCACAGGTACCTACTTTGACATATGCAGATAAATGTGATATCATTTGATTTTTCTAGGTAATTAAGAGTGCAGCTGAATATTTACCTTACTCCATCCCTTTGGTACTTTGGGTAGAAGGTTATTACAGATTTCCAAGAGCTCCACTTCTTTGCTTTGTTTGACAATGCTGCTGGTCTGTGGGCCATGACCTGCTTGAGCTGCCACTAGGGTGGATTCTCTGAATGAGTAAACTGAGGAAACAGCTGCTGTACCTGTGAATAAGAAAGAAGCATAAGAAGCACATAGAAACAAAGATATGTAATGGAGCCATGAACACTACTCACTGTTTTATTTGGATAGGTGTTGTAGCATATTGTCTTACTAACCAAGAAGAAACTTTGCAGTGTGGAGGGTGTGCATGCAGTCCACTCCTTGAATTATGCTATGTACCTAGTAATCAAAATTATACTGGAAAATACGTGCTACAAAATAATAAAATAGAAAATAGTAGGTAGTCTACAGCTAAGTTAAAAATGGAATATCCTTTATATCATTTTTTTAACTCAGCAAGTGTCTTGGTTTGTTTTGGACCCAGTATACGTTGCATACTGGGGTTTCTGAGACTTTGAGGGATACCATGGATTTTTGGATATTATCTTACTGAAAAATTGACAAGTAAAACCCAAAAAGCAACGAACCAAACTGGTAAAAAGCAAAGAAAGTCCACAGCCTGAGATCAAGCTGCTGCCAAAAATGAATTTAATTCAGAAGTAAAATCCAGTTACGACAAAAACAGGACATCAAATGAATCAAGCGCTTTCACCCAGGCTCTCCCAGGCTTTGTCAAGATAACTACCACACATTTAAAAATTACTTTATATACAGTCACTTGGCAATTAATAATCAAATCAATTGCCCAATTATTTAATTAAAACATTGTTAACTTAAAGGCATATATCTTAATTCATCACCATCACCAAATGTGAACTAGCAATGACATTTTTGCTCTAAAAATGAAACTGACTTATATATTCAATCTCAAAATGTGGTTTAAAAATGTTTATAAAACTTATCAAAAGAATCTATATAAACATACTAAGATGTCTAACTAACTAAGATAAAAACATCTGTTATTAAACACAAAATATTAGAACTATCAACTATAATAACTTAAAAATTTTTAATATGTACAGTCTGGATTTTAACAAATTTTAACAGACTAACTAAATACTACATTCTAACAGCATCCATAATTAATCTATATCAATCCTAAAATAAATACCTATTGTTCATATAGTAAAGACATTGGAAGGCATATTTTTAAAGTTACTTATGTCAACTATACTTTTCATAACTTAGCCCTTCTTAGTTTAAGTATACTACTTAAACTAATAGCATCATTAAGGCCTGGGGATTTTGAGGCATTAAGTTTTAACTGCCAAAGCAGTTCCCTGTATTCCAGGGATGTTTCCCAGTCACCTCCTCTTGGGTTAAGTCTAACCTGTTCTAATACTAAAAATTTTAAATCCATAGATTTACAAACCAAGGAGTGTTTATAGAATGCATTTGAATCTTTTTTCTTACTCACTTCATAAAGATGTTCATATACTCTTTTGCCCAAGGTTCTTTCGGTTTTGCCAACATAAAAACTAAGACAACGCTGGCAAAACCCAAGATAGACTACGCCCTTTGTTTTACAATTGAAGCGACCTGGGGATCCAATGAAAACCTTCCTCGATTTTAAATAAAAACCCTTGCTGTTAACCATGTAAGGACACTGTTTACATGACTTGCACTTATATGTACCCCAAACGGGTTGACCGTTATGTTCATTGGCCACCAAGTCTCTCTCAAATAGGTCTTTCAAATTCATATTTCTTCTCCTTATAAACTGCGGTTTACCTCCGATAATTCTCTTAAGGTCCTCATTCATGGCCAAAATTGGCCAATATTTACCTACAATACTTTCCACAACTATGCTTTCATTATTATTAGTATGAACAAATGCACTCCTTTGTTCTTTAATTTTATTCCCTGTCACTGCTGTGTCTTGTCTACATACTTCACCTAATAAAGGAAAATAATTATCTATCCTTTTGGCTGAAACTTCTAAGACTAAAGTGTCAAACAACTGCATAGGGTAACCTCTCTCCTTAAATAATATTTTCAAAAATAAAACTTCCTCTCTAAATATATTGTCTTCACTGCACATTCTAGAAGCTCTAATAAGTTGCCCCTTGATGATTCCCTTTTTTTGGAAAAATGGATGACTACTGCTAAAGTGGAGTAACATGTTGGAATAACTTTTCTTTCTGTAGACACTAGATTGAAAGCAACTCTGTTCAAAATTCTTAACCAAGTTTACATCTAAATAATGTAAACTATCTGTACTAATATTATAAGTAAACCTTAAGAATTCCGTACTAGAGCTAATGTACCTCATAAATTCCTCAAATTCCTTTAAGTCACCCTTCCATAAAATACAAATATCATCAAGGTAGCGTTGATAATGTACAATACACCTAGTCCAGTCTGATTTAAATATAAATTTAAATTCCCAGTACGCCAGAACAATATTAGCATACGCTGAAGCACACGGGGTACCCATAGCCACCCCTCTTTTTTGTCTAAACAACTCTCCGTTGAAAAAAATAAAGTTATTGTTGAGAATTGTTTCCATAAATTCTACTACCAAACCTATAATGTTGGCATTAAGAACTGAGGAGCTTGCTAACATTTCATTGAACCATTTTAACCCCATGTCGTGTGGGATACTTGGAAATAATTCTATGACATCTATGGTGACCAAATATTGTGTCTCCGAAAAAAATTCTTTTTTAATACTTCTTAGGAATTCCCAAGAATCCTTACAAAGATACTGTAATGATGCCACAAAACTTTTTAATGGAATGTCAATAAATTTCCCTAATGGTTCGGTAATACCCCTAGCTCCTGCTACTATTGGTCTGAACCATAATGGGTTAAGTCCTTTGTGGACTTTAGGTATACCAAAAATAATTGGAGTCAATGGCTTTTGGACAAAAAGATAATTAAATAGTTGTTCATTAATCGCACCTTGAAGGAGGTGATCCTCCAACATATACTTAATTTTAGCATATGCAATATTATACTCATTGATTGACACTCCACTGTACTGATCAATGTCATGAAGCGAAGAAAATAAAGAAGCTTCATAATCATGCTCATACATCAAGACCACCCCCCCTTTGTCCGTCTTCATTACCCTAATACCATCTTTATTCAGTAGTTTAATCAGCTTAAAGGATTCTTCTGACAAATTCTTAGAGACTTCTTATTCACTTCTTGCCTGTATACCCCTAATTTCTGCTTCTACCATTTCCTCAAACGTTTTTAAAACAGGGTGCAAAGGTGGGTTCCATGTACTTGTTCGATGAAAGAGGCTAATATTAGTTCCCTTCTCTTTAAAATACATATTCAAATTCAATTGGCGTGTAAATAGTTTTAAATCCAATACAGTTTTAGGAATATTAATAGATTTTGTTGGGACAAAATGAAGTCCCTTTGTGAACAATTCAAAATGTAATTCATTTAAGACAGTCTCAGTGTAGTTATATACAGTAAAATTACCTCTTTTAGTTATATTACAAACAGGACCATTCATATTATTAACTTTGTCATCCGACCTAAGCAAACATTCATTTTCATTAATAATTATCTCCTGGTTTTGTTCCATCTCTTGGCATATGGGGTAAATTGCCTGTTCCCCTGTCTCCCCTGGCCTTGGTAAAAACCCTGGTCAAACTGATTAGGTTGCTGGTTAGATTTTTGGGCCAATCTTTCACTCCTTCTTGGAGCCTGGGCACCAAACCCCTCTTCAATAACATTTTCTTGTTCATTACTTACATTGTTATCATTTATTTGGTCACGAAACCACCTGTTCCTAGTATAAAAACTATATGCTACCCCTTTATTGTAATCATGCAGGTCACGCTCAAGTTTTTTAATCTTTCTATTCATAATTCTGAAACGGTGGTCATCAACTTCCTTGAATGTATATTCGTAATCTTTTTTGACACTACTAAAACAAAAATCATTAACAATAGAATTAGAAGAGGAGGTGACTGGGAAACATCCCTGGAATACAGGGAACTGCTTTGGCAGTTAAAACTTAATGCCTCAAAATCCCCAGGCCTTAATGATGCTATTAGTTTAAGTAGTATACTTAAACTAAGAAGGGCTAAGTTATGAAAAGTATAGTTGACATAAGTAACTTTAAAAATATGCCTTCCAATGTCTTTACTATATGAACAATAGGTATTTATTTTAGGATTGATATAGATTAATTATGGATGCTGTTAGAATGTAGTATTTAGTTAGTCTGTTAAAATTTGTTAAAATTCAGACTGTACATATTAAAATTTTTTAAGGTATTATAGTTGTTAGTTCTAGTATTTTGTGGTTAATAACATATGTTTTTATCTTAGTTAGTTAGACATCTTAGTATGTTTATATAGATTCTTTTGATAAGTTTTATAAACATTTTTAAACAACATTTTGAGATTGAATATATAAGTCGGTTTCATTTTTAGAGCAAAAATGTCATTGCTAGTTCACATTTGGTGATGGTGATGAATTAAGATATATGCCTTTAAGTTAACAACGTTTTAATTAAATAATTGAGCAATTGATTTGATTATTAATTGCCAAGTGACTGTATATAAAGTAATTTTTAAATGTGTGGTAGTTATCTTGACAAAGCCTGGGAGAGCCTGGGTGAAAGCGCTTGATTCATTTGATGTCCTGTTTTTGTCGTAACTGGATTTTACTTCTATATTATCTTACTGACCTACTACCTAGATGTCATAGATTTCATAAATATTCCAAGGTCAGTAATTCTTATGACCATTCACACTTTGTTAGTACCGTCCCCCATGCCATACCTCCTTTCTCCAGGAGGCCATACTAGTCAATCCCACAGTAAATTGATGGCTACCCTTCTAAGTTGGGTTTAAAGGAATATATACATACATACAGATATTTCAGGCACAGGCAATAATGCCCTTCTAGCCTGCCAATATACCAAAACAGTTACTCCAATAATGTGTCCAGGTTGTTCTTAAAAATATCTAAACTAGTGCTTGCTTTTAGAAAGTGGGTTGCACTGTATAACATGCAGGAGAATGTTTAAACCAAAGGTATGAGAGACACTGGGTTAAAAATCTATTCATCCACTGTGTTTTATGTATCTGTCTGGTGAAATGTAGGTTCTGGTTCTAGTATTTCTGGAGATATAGGACTTACAGAGATAAAGGAGGTCCAGGATAATTAGGTTGCAAATGGTGCGGTAGGTGAGACAGAGGTGTCTTCTCGAAAGTGTGTAAGGCACTGAATAAATGGATATAGCTTCTAACCTGTCTTGGTAGCTTAGGGATTGTAGGCCTATGATATTTTTGGTTAGGAACCTTTGGGGTCTTTCTAATTGTTTGACATGTTTAATGAACTACATACCAAAGTGAGCATTGTACTTGATACTAGGTCTGCTTAATGCTTACTATAAGGCAATAATTATATCTTTAGGCCTTGATGATATTCCTTTGGTAATTAACTGTGCTAGGTAAAATGATTTCCTCACAATTGTAACACATGATGGTCAGAAGAGAGGGAGTTATCAACTAATGTACTGAGGTCGCTAACATATTTTTGTTTTGTAGCGGTGTGTTGTCTATACAATATGATGAGGGGTTGGTTGTCTACAAAAATTGATGATACTACACTTTTTAGCATTTTAGTTTGAGCCCCTTTTAGTATACACATGTTTACAAGGAAGAGTTCATTCTGGGGGGTTTGGGTGCAGACAACCTTAACAACAGTCCCCTGTTTGCAGTCATCTGCAAGCTTTGTTAGCTAGACGTGTTGGTTATCTGCTTGGAGATCTGAAAGAACATGCAGAAAAACAGAAATCTCAGCACTGAGCCCTGATAGAAAATGCAGGTCACTTTCATACTGTCTGATGACGTGCCTGAAACTTGCACTGCAGGATTTTGTCTTTTAGCCAATTTGCTATTCATCTTACTATATATGGGTTGATTTTTAAAGCATTTAACTTCTGTATAATATCAGTATTGGGAATGGTGTGGAAGGCCTTGACCATATCAAGATATGTGATGTGTATTGCATTGCCACTGTTTACAGCCACCATAACCCTTTCAAAAAAGTTTACCAGATTCAGTAGACAGGATCCACCAAAATGCTGGGAGTCAAGTTCATAGGTTCATAGTTTCATAGGTATATGCTAAGCTAAAGATCATCAGGGCCTTTATAAGCCTAGCTGAGCAACCCAACCCAATAATCTCTATGTATCATGGGTGTTTATTAGGAGGGGATATGTTAGTTAGGAAGTTCCTAGAGGTTATGTGCATGTGTGTGGAGGGGGTATGTTAGTTTGAGCACTACTGTCTGCCCCTGTTTTTCAGAGACATTGGGGGGGGGGGGCAGACCTAGAGTGAATTTCTGATTTCCCATCCATTGGTCTATGTTATGATCAGGGTTAGGGATGGAATTTGCTTCACATGGATGGGGAGCTTGTTGCAGAGCATGGGGGTCCTCTGAGACACATATCTCTTTTGCCAACATGTCTTATTTATGCCACAAGAAAAATTTAAATCCTTGGATCTAGTGGTTCTGATGTTTGTTTTGCAGATGTGCAACAGATCCATCAGAGGTGAATCCAAGGATGCCTTGTATGCCAGGCATAGATTGCCTCTCAGTAACCTGTAGAAGACAGAGTATAGAGGCAATGTGTATAGTACAATGTATTTATCCTCTGGATTCTTCTGGTAATGAACCTTTCTGGGCATCCCAGCTGTTGCATATGTTTAGTTAGGTACATGCAGAAAGGGGCATTATACTCAATGACAGGACTGGTAAGGGCTGAAAGTGGCACTATGAGCTGTTGGACATGCTACACTTAAAGAAATCCCAATCCCTCAGAGCTACACGCTCCAGGGATCTAAACCTTGTCATCACAATAAACAAAACATGTTGGAGGGATAGGTTCCTGACCCAGAGACTCCCCAGACTCTGGAATAGATTGCCCATACATGTCAAGCAGAGTGCCTCTTTGGACCTCTTCAAGAGGAACCTTGACGATTGGATGGGAGAAAGGAAATTCACCCCAGGGATCACATCAGTCACCCTGCTAGACAGGGGTCCAGGAAAGTAAATAATGTGGGAAGAAATAGCCAGGGAATTGTTATGGCTAGGCTTGTATAGGCCCTAGGGCTGATAGCCTAGTACCAACCTATAAACCTATGAACCTATGACTTCCTTGGACCCAAATGCCAAGTCCTAACTTATAAGTTGGGCAACACAGAATGATTTTCTTACTACATTGGCCTTAAGACTCTTGATATCATAGTTTAGGTCAGTTATAATACATCCCATGGCTTTGCAGATGAGATTTGTAAGGCTGATAGATCTGTAGTTAGTTGTGTCAATTGCAGGCAATCCTTATGCAGCAGAATTGCCAGTGCAGTATGCCAGTCACCAAGGACAAAACCAATATCTAAAGTTAGGCTATATTATGTATGCGAGGGCATGTTTAACACTATTAGTTAAGCAGCAAGGTTTATTGTCAGGACCCATGGAGAAAGTATTTTTGGTCTTGGATAGCACTGTCAGTAAATAATCTTTAGAGATAGTTGGGGGAGGATGAGATTCAGATAATTCAGGATTTTGGAGAGAAGTCTCAGGAGTAAAACTGATACTAAAGTTTTTTGAAAACACATTGGCAATGTTTGTTGGGTCAGAATAAGGTTTGTTATTATGAATTTGTTAAGAGGGGCAGCCACGGTGGTGCAGTGGTTAGCATTTTTTCACCTCACAGCAAGAAATTCTCCGGTTTGATCCTCGGCTGGGGTGCCTTCTGTGCGGAGTCTGCATGTCCTCCCTGTGGTCGCATGGGTTTCCTCCGGGTGCTCCGGTTTCCTCCCACATCCCAAAGAAATGCTGTAGGTGGATTGGACACTCCAAACTGGCCCTAGGTGTGCATGTGTGTGCCTTCCATGGAAGGTTGGGCGCCGGGCTTGCAACTCGACACCGTAAAACTCCACTACCAATCATGAGCGGACAGGTGATCTGCTGTGGTGACCCCTAACTGGGAAAAGTGGAAAGAAGAAGAAGATTATGAATTGGTTAAGAGCAATATAGGGCATTTTTTCTTAATCTTCTAAGTAGCTAAAGAAGGAGTAGTAATTATCTTTAGAGCTTTAGAGTCCAGCCTAAATTCATGGGTATTTAGAAGCTGTGTAGTTAAAACACTGGTATGTCCTTAAAAGGATCATTTGCATATCTTCCACCCAAGGGCCTCTAATACAGGAGGTTTAAGGTTTCATACAGTGAAGCTTGGCTGGGTCTTTCTGCAATTTTTACTGAATGTTTCGTCTTTGTAACCTTTTTACTCTTTGGTTTGGTATCAAATGTTAAAACAGACGAAAGTACTTATTTTACCCAAAATAAACAGACTATTTAATGGGTAAATATGATATGGATTTACAAAGGTGGCCCATAATAGAAATCAATAAACAGTTCTTGATCTCTAAAGCTGACAATGTTCATAGGTTCATAGGTTCATACTAGGCTATCTGCCCTAGGGCATTTATAAGCCTAGCCAGAGTGTGTATGGCTTTTGCCACCCATATTAAATTAATTTTGCTAGGCCCTTTTTCAAGGTTAGTATACTGTGCCTCTGTCTAACAGTGACACAGAAATGATACCCGGGGTAAACCTACGATCTCCCATCCACTCATCAAGATTCCTCTTGAAGAGAGTCAATGAGGGACTCTGCCTAACCTGGACTGGGATTTTATTCCAGAGTGAAGGGAGCCTCTGGGTTATGAATCTGTCCCTCCAGCATGTCCTATTTATTTCAGTGCTGAGGTTCAAGTCCCTCGAGCGCGTAGCTCGATGGGATTTGGATTTTCTGAGGTGCAGCATGTCCATTAATTCTGGGTTGGACATGGCTTTATACGTCAGGCACATATCGCCTCTGAGCAGGCGGTATGCCACTGAGTAGAGCTGGAGTTTCTTTAACTGGGCAGCATACGGCATCTGTTTGAGCCCCTTGATCCTCTTGGTGAGGTACTTCTGGGGTCTTTCCAGTTGCTGCAGGTGTCTGGTAAGGTACATCCCAAAAGGGGCATTGTACTCAATTATGGGCCTGATGAGGGATGAGTAAAGAGGCACGATGACCTCCCCTGATCTAGATGTGAATCCCTTCATGATTAGGTGGGCTATATAAAATGTTTTTCTAACCACTTTGGCCACGTGGTTGTCAAATGAGAGATTGCTATCAACTTGGGTCCCCAGGTCCCTAATTACTTCTTCTGTACTTAATGGATTACCGCCCATGTGGTAATTTGTGGGCACTTTGTTTTGCCAAAGGGATGACTATACACTTTTTGGCGTTTAGCTTGAGGCCATGGCTCTGGCACCAGTTGTCTGTTTCTATGAGGCCCTTTTGGAGGATGCTTGTGTCAGCTGGAGAGTCTATTATGGTGCCCAGTTTGCAGTCATCTGCGAACTTGGTCAGCCACAGTCCTTCCATGTTGGCCTGTACCTCCGAGAAATATATACCGAACAAGAGAGGTCCCAGGACTGAGCCTTGTGGGACGCCACTTGTAACTGGTTTGGAGTCTGACATGGCTCCAGCTATTCTAACCATGTGGGTTCTGTCCTTGAGCCAGTTTGCAACCCATCTAGTGACATAGGGGTTTATATTTAAGCTGGTGAGCTTATCTATAATGCCCGAGTGGGGTATTGTATCAAAGGCTTTTGCGAGGTCCAGGTAGGCTGTGTGGACCACCTTCCCCTTGTCAATGGCCTTAGTGACTGTTTCAAAGAAATCAACCAGGTTCAAGAGGCAGGATCTGCCCTTAACAAAGCCGAACTGGGTAGGATCCAGTGTCTGCAGGTCCCTAATATCTTTATTTATAAGGTCCATGATGATCCTTTCCATAGCTTTGCAGACCAAGCTAGTGAGACTTATGGGGCGATAGTTTCCAGGATCCATTGAGGCACCACCTTTGTGGAGAGGGTCCACTGTTGCTGTACACCACTCTTTGGGTACATATCCTGTAGTAAGGCTGAGATTGAACAGTAGTTTTAGGTTTGGGTTTAGCTCTTCTTGGAGTTCATGTAGGATGCAGCCCAGGACACCGTCTGGTCCCATTGATGCTGTGTTTCTTGCTTTGGAGAGGGCAGCTCTTACCTGAGCATCTGAGATGTCAGGGGGGCAGCACTCTGCTGGGATAGATATTAGCCCTTTTGGTGGGGAGGGGGGGGGGAGTTTGCGCTGAACCTGTCAGCTAGGATGTTGGCAATGTCTGTTGGTTCGGTGTATTTTTTGTCATTTTGGACTAATTCTGAGCATATCTGGGAATTCCCACCCAGGTTCCTAACATAACTAAAGAAAGCCTTGTGATTATCCTTAGTGTCCTGTGCAATTTTTCTCTCGAAGCTGGCCTTAGACGATTTTATGAGTGCCCGTACTTTTTTGTTAATACTGATCAGAGATGCCTTCCCTTTTTGGGATTTTGCTCTATCATGTAGTAGCTTCCTCCTTCTATTGTATAGTTTGTTTATGGCTGGGGTCCACCAGACAGGACATCTGCCTTTGGAGGATTAGGTCTTGATTTTATTTGGGATTGCATGATCCATGCATTCCTGAAGGTGTTCATAGAATGCGTTTATAAAGGATTTTGCGGTCTGGGCCGTATTATCCACAGGCCCAGGGGCTTTGAAGGATTCCACCTTGGTTTTGAGGAGTGTGAAATTTGCTTTAGAGAAGTTTTTCACTGTGGTTTTCTGGGCATGGCGTGTGGTCGGGATGTGAATATCCAGGGAGATTAGTTTATGGTCTGATCTTACCAGTGAGGGATACACTTCTGGTCTGGAGCATAGAGTCCCCATGTTGGTGATGATCAGGTCCAGTATGTTTTCCCCTCTTTTGGGAGTGGTAACAAGTTGTTCCATAGCATTTGAGTTTATAAATTCTAGGAACCTTTGGGCTAGGGTGTTGGAGCTAGAGTAATGCTCCCAGTCTATGGTTGGGTAGTTGAAGTCACCCAATATAATGGTGTTTGGAGAGACCTTCATATTTTTCAGTGTTCTCTGGAAGGCCGAGTGGGGTTCCTGGGTTTGGGAGGGTGGTCTGTAGCAGGCTATAAACTGGAAGGCAGTTTTACCCACTGTTAGTTGCACATGGATAGTCTCTGATGCTTTGTGCTGTGCCACCAACCTGGAGGTGTGAGTATCTTTGACGAATATTGATACTCCCCCTCCTTTTGTGGTTCGGTCCAAGTTTTGGGGCCGAAAAGCATGGTATGAGGTATAACCTGTTAGTGCTGAGGTGCTCTCGAGAGCCTTGAACCAGGTTTCTGTTACTGCACAGATATCGATGTTCTCCATGCTAAGGAGAATTTCGAGTGCGTGCATCTTGAGGTTTAGACTTCTGGCGTTGAGTAGCATTACTCTTAGTTTCTTATCCCTTGTGATACCTATGGAGGTGGGTTTGTCTTTTGAGCCTTGCCTAAAAAAGGCACTATGGGGGTAGCAAGAGCCTCTGCCAATATCCGAAAGCCCAGGGGTGACAGGTGCAAGCCGTCCCTAGCGAAGCATCGTGGCTTGGCGAGCATGTCATCCTAGGCTGACAGGCATTGGATCCCCTTTGAATGACACCAATACTTAAGCCAATTGTTGAAATTGATAATCTTGTCTTCATACTGTGGCATCATTCTTGGTGAGGGTAAGATGCTACTCAAGGTCAGGGTCGTACCGGCCTGGGCTACATGCTCAGAGAGCTCCTCTATGTCTCTTTTCATGTAGTCCAGGGAGGTACGTCTCAGGTCATTCACACCAGCATGGACAATGACTGAGTCATATTTGTACTTGCCTTGGAGTGACCTGAGTGCTTGTGTTATGTGGCGGATCCTAGCACCCGACAGGCAGCTCACCGTGACCTTCTCCTTGTTCAGCCTGGTGAGTGGGACGTCAGTGTGCCTGATGATAGAGTCACCTATTACAAGTGAATCAGGTGTGTTGTTTAGCCTTAAGGGCTGTGACTGTTCGGCACACTGGCTTTGTGAGCTATGTGTTGCACGTGTTTTGTTTTGGGGTAGCGGTTGCTTGGGTGTCTGCTTTGGAGGTCTCTGCTGCTTAGGCAGATTTTTATTTAGAGCCTCCAAGTATGTTTTTGTGTGTTTATGTGTTTGGTTTGCTGTCATGGTAGGTCTATGTGAGACTGGAATTATAGTGAGTGTGGTTTCCTTCTCCTCCTGACTGGTTACACCAGTACTGAGTTGAGACAGCTTAGCCTCCAGTTTGGCTATATGGTTGCATCTCTCACATGTGTTGGAATTTGTTGGGAGGAGGAGAGGGTTATGTCAGATATAAACATATTCACCCATTCTTGCTTTTCTAAACAGTCTTGAAACAAAGGGTTAAATAGTAAGATCATATTTATCCAAAATGTATACAATAATCAAGAACTATAAATTTCATATCAAAAGTAATTATTGGGATTGTGCTAGCCAAATGAGCAGCTCAACTTTAATCACAATAGATAAAATGATTTTAATATCCTCAAAAAATACATTTGGAGATTATTTTCTTGGAAATTTCTACCCAGATAATGTATCACTCCACATATAACTGAAACTGTATACAAAAGGAAAGGTATTGGTTGTTGAAGATGTAAATCATTAATCAAAGCAGATTGGCACAATATGGTTTACAAATGCATATGCAACATTTTCAGGAAAAAAAAAACAATGTTTCTCGCAAGCATTGGGATCTGATACCTTTACATTAACTACATTTTTGGTGTTGTTTAATATTCCAATTCCCAGACATGTTCCCAAGTCTCAGTTCCCTCTCCTCTGGAGCTTATTAACAATAGTCCGGAAAAACTGTATGAAAAAACAGAAAAATGAGTTTATGCCTTCATTTATAGAATTTATAAATACTGTCATGTTTTCCCTGATATCATGTGAATTTTGGAGTTTGGAGTTTGTGTGTGTGTGTGTGTGTGTGTGTGTGTGTGTGTGTGTGTGTGTGTGTGTGTGTGTGTGTGTGTGTGTGTGTATGTGTGTGTGTGTGTGTGTGTGTATATATATATATATATATATATATATATGTATATATATATATATATATATATATATATATATATATATATATATATATATATATATTTATATAATGGAAGTAGAAGGACACACTGTCTTGTATATCAGTGGTGTGTGGTGGGGTGTAGTTCTGCAAAAATGCTCTGGTGTTATATTACAGCACTTCCGTAAGGTAGCACTTTTATGAAAAGATATTTGCCAAACCTGCATTTTGTTAGGTTGTCATAAACCCATACAAACACATACACAACCCCCCCCCCCCCCCACAGCTATACCCATTTGGCCCTGAACCTTGTAGGACAGTTTAGAAAATATCAGAACAGTGTAAAATGAACATTTCTGTACCATATTTGTTTATCTTTTTTTGATGTTTTCTAATAGTAGTGCTTTCTATAATGGGTTGGAGCTAGCTGTACTATATGCCTAAGTTGTTACATATATTCAGTATTGTAATCTGGGAGACAACTCTTTAGCATAGCATACTGATCTAATCTCTACACCTGCTGAAATTTATCAGAGTGGGGCTAGGGAGCTTACAGTGGAAAAAGCATGAAGTCAAATCTCACACAGACATATAAAGTATTCTGACTAAAGCAGTAATATGCTACATGAGGATAGTGTGGACATAGAAAAAGAAATTAAGAGATTGCACTTTGTATCTGAATATTGTTTGAGCCATGTTTAGAAGTCCATTATAATCACTGTTCGCATGCAATATTTCTTACCAGTATGGGGTATGACTTTCCAATGCTCAAAACTTGCAGTAAAAAGGAGTCTATATTTCTCCTTGAAAAAGAGACAGTGGTAATTATGCTCCCCTTTTGGACCTTGAGTTTCAGTGCATAGTAGACAGGAGGCCCCTATTCTGTCCTTGTGGTGCATGACCACAGGGATGGACTAGTACTGGCCTAAGGTTCTTGTGCTTTGTTTCTTGTAGACGCTTGCCAGCAGAATTACAGTTTCTATCCCTAGTTCCCCATGTGACAGCAAATAATACAGATTGTCACATTCACTGTTTGACAGATATAGCAAATGGATTTAATACATTTACTTCTATGACAGGACTACTACCTACAATGGGAGTTTATTTTTGATGTCAATTGTCACTTAATTACTGGTAAATACACCCCTTTTTCAAGAGGGGGCCTGAAGCTAACTTTCTATTGCAGCTCTCAACATTTTATCTTCAGAATTAGAAATAAAGAAAACATAATTAGATAAAAAGGTCCCAAACTGGTGTCAAATTTTTTAAAGTGTATTGGTCATGCCATTGGTCATGTTCTAAAGAAAGGGTAAGTAACAAAATGTTTGGAGATGGATATAACCTTCTTACCGTATACAATACCATGTTATACATTTTTGAAGCAAAAACTATGTTGCTTTTGCATTTTATTTTGTTGGTAAAAATAGTCCACCTGAATATTTTTATCAGACTTGAAAATATCTGCCATGGCATCATGAAAGACTGAGCCCAGAATGCCACACTACTTAATTCATGTATAAAGTACTGTATTTGAAATAGTTTCTTTCTCCATAGATAGGCATGTTGTCAACTATTTCTTGCAGATGGAACATTTCACATTGCAAAATTAACACAATAATGTGTTAGTAAAACCACATATGTTCGATACAGCTCCTCTAAAGAGGCAAGTTATTTTTAATTACCCATAATGGTTTGCAGTTGCATGTAAATCTTTGCTCAGTACCTACCATAACATCATTGTGTTAGCATTGTTATAGAAAAAAAATGAGTAAACAGTGAAACTAACCAATGTAATTTAAATACTGTTACAATAAAATTAGAATCTTTCCAAAATTAGCAGTTTTAGGAGTACTGGAACAAAATTAGGGATATTCCTAAAAAAGGGGGAAAGCTTAGAGGTATGCTTTCACTGATGAAAATTTGAATACAGATGAACTCAAGAAGGTCTTATCCAAAACAAAATAGGAAATACTTGTGAAAATTCTGAATAAAAAAACACAAAATATTTATGAATGACATTGACAATTTGAGTAGGGAAACCATATGACATGCAGTGGCAGCTGATGACTTCAAAGTGGGGTGTGCTGGAAGAATATAAATGGGTGGCCTACTAGAGTGGGTGTGGGTCTATATTATGGCAGCTTAATGACTGTTTAAGTCTTACCAAACAGCAATTGGATTCAGTAATGTTCATCCACAGATGGTCCCAGTACCCACTCAGTAGCTATTTTATTGACTCTATATAACTCAGATGATCAACAGGGATCAAATAAAAAAATAAAAATAATAATGGTCACCATAATGCATTTCTGTTTGTTTTACCCAAACATACATTAGCCCTGCTAAACCAAAGTGTTTGACTATGGTCACATGATAGGTTTCAGTCAGCTTCATCCACAGACTACCTCTTCTTGCCCATTGACTACAGCCACTTTACCGAATGTGTATACTTCAGATGTCTAATTTTTATCACATGAAAGAATAAATGCATAAATAATGACCACAGTAAAGTGTCTCAGCTTACTGCTGTCACACACATACAATGCAGACCACTGCAACCCCACACAACACACTGATGTGCTCACCATTTATTTCAAGTTTAATGATAGTATATATATATCAGATGTCTTATTATGATCATTCAGGGTCCGAATGGAGAAATTATAAAATCATCAAGAAAAAGGGTGTTGTATTAATGGAACTGAATTCATCCACAAGTCTTGGTGAGTACCTTCACGAAGTGGGCTCTCTTTTCACAAAATCTCACCAAAACAATGCTGATATATAGACTGTATTCTATACAGCATGTATCATGGACAGGGGTAAGTTAAACTAAAAAAAGACTGCTGGGTACACAAGTCCCAGAATAAAAAGTGCTCAGTCTGGTAAATGGACTGTTGCCAACACTTGAAAAATGACAGTATAGAATCCTCAAGACACAGAAACATTCCTACAGTGGAGTTAGGCCAGGCTCAGGAGGAGGATGGCCCCACTGTTGTAGAAGGAAGTAGTAGTCTACAAAAAACACAAAAAATGACAGGCCAAAAAAATATCCATAAAGAAGATAGAGTGGAGTATTGAGAATAAGGAAGAAATGATGTATTTCTACTATGAGGGGAAGAAGCCCAGAATTTCCAGATAAAAGATATTCAAAAAGATTAAGAGAGAAATTAGAGGAAAGAAAAATACTGACACAAAGGAAAACTGTCCAAAACTTCAAATGCAAATTTTAATAGATCCATGAGAAACATATAGACCAAAAAACTTTGGGCCATTTGCAAAAAGAAACAGCAGAGGAAGTGAGACAATATAAAGAAGAAAGGCTATATATTTTTGAAAGATATGAAAAAGAAACATGGACATGGGAAAGAAAAAGAGATCTGAAATGGTGCAATATTTACATAAAAGAGAAAGTCAAACTAATCAATACTAAAAAAGCAGCTCCAAAGACATTTGAAGATAAATATAGGCAAAGGCACCCAGATATGAGAACTTTCACAATACAAAATTAAGATCATTAAGGGGGAATGTAGGACAGGAGATTAGTAAAGTAGAAGTTAAACAAATAGAAGCTGATGTTATGGAATACTTGCAAAGTGAAGGATTTAGTGTATAAAGTCTAACACAGGTTAAGTCGCAGCATGGTGGAACAATAAGTCCCCAAAGTAAGGCGAAACAGTTGGCGGAGGAGAAATCTGAAAAAGAAACATGAACATGGGAAAAAAAAGAGATTCAGTATAGTGCAATATTTTTTGCAAAGGAGAAAGCAAAACTAATCAATAAAAAAGCAGTGCAAAGACATTCTCTTCAGTTGCATCCTGCAAAGGCATCTGGATATGGAAAATTTCACAGTACAAAAAATAATGAGTCCCTACATTAGGCAGAAACAAGTGGAATTGGAAGCATCTGATCACTTTCCACATGAAGATGATCTGGAGCCTTCAGCAAGAAACCAGTATAAAAGTTCATGTAGAGTTGCAAAGCAAGGGAGGGAGCAGGAAACATTGATAACTCTGACACAGGCAATGCTGCGGAGTGATAGGCCACTGAATTCCCATATGAAAGAGCAAGGGATGATGCAGGATGCAACTGAAGAGAATGTCACAGGAAGATGTCCTGGAAATTACTGCAGAATGCCTGCAGGAAACAGAGAACAAAGAAGGTGCCCTCAATTTAGAATAAAATGATCTAAGGTAAGACTTGCTTGATTTAGCTGAGATGGCTACATATATTAAGATCGATGAAAGAAATAGATTACAGAAAGTCAATAAGACACAAAATGTTAGAAGTTTGATAAAACAGAAGTATACAGGAATCAAGACTATTAACAGAAATTTATGTGATATAACAGAAGTAAATAGGATATATTACTGTGCAGCCAAATTAATAACAGATAAGGTCTTTCCAAAAAATACAGGACAATAAGAGAAAGAAGGGGAAAAATGAAATGCCATCATGGAAGCATCAAATACGGAACACTATAAAATGATTAAGACAAGAAATATCACAGTTAGAAGAGTATAGAAGAGGGAATAAATCAACAAAAATACTTATGAAGAGAAACTTGATAAAATCAATGTGCAGTATGAGAACAGACCAGGATATATCATACACTTGCAAATAATAAACTAAAGTATCAGCACAGGCAGGAAAAAATAGAAGATATGTAGATAAATATAAAGGAGAAGTACAAAACAAGCAATTCATTGATGACACAAAAAAAGGTTTTATAGAGAACTGGGAAACAAGGTAAAAGGAGCAGAAGCACCACAAAAAAAGCAAGAAACAGACACATTTTGGAGAAATATCCATAAAGATCATGAGGAACATAACAAAATGCTGAATGGACAGAAGAATTAAAAAAACAGTAAGTAGATCAAATATACATGCTATGAAATGGGATAAAATTAAGAAAAAGAAATTGCAACAAAATTAGGAAAGAAAACCTCCTAAAAGGATACTCCCCAGGCCCAGATGCAATACCTAACTTCTCGCTTTATACGAAGATTTAGCCCTGAGTAAGAACTACTTATATGAGCATCCCAAACAGACAACAGTCTGGTTAACAACAGGCAAAATTATACTCCTCCTTAAGATTGAACCTGCAAGCTATCCTAAAAACCACAGTCCAGTAACTTGCATTCCAATGATGTATAAACTATATACTGGAACTGATGCCGACAGAGTTTACTGTCATTAAGAAGAAACTTCAATCATGGCAATAGTACAAAAGAGTAACAAAAAAAAAAGTCATATGGAACAAATGGCTATTATTAAATAAAGTCATAATGGAGAATTGTAAAAAGTGGAAGAATATAAGTATGGCATAGATAGACAGCTAAAATGCATTTGACAGCATCCCACATTCATGCATAAAGGAGTGCTTTTAGATGTATAAGATACATCCTACATTGATAATTACATTAGAATGACCATGAAACTGAGGCAAACCACTTTGCAGTTAAGCCATGATAAAAGACAAATTATTATCCCAGGGATAAAAATTCTAAATGGGGATATTCCAGGGTGATTCTCTGTCACCGCTGGTCTTTTATCTTGCCCTTAACCCATTAAGCCATATACTTACTTAGGTCATGGTTACAATTTGGCTACCAGAAAACAACCAAGTGTAAAGACTTCTCATCTTCTCTTTGTGCATGATTTAAAACTGTATGGTTCATTAGATGAGGAACTGAAAGCAAAACTGCAAGTGGTTAAAACTTTCTCAGATGATACAGGAATGTCATTTGGTCTTGATAAATGTGCAAAAGCAAGTGATAAAGCAGGAAAACTGCAGAACCAAGAAAATATCAGTCTGGGACAGGGATGTGATATAAAGGATCTTGAGCAAGAGGGAGTGCATAAATGTTTGGTAATTAACGAAAGGTTGGCAATAAAATATTAAAATGTGAACAAAACTCAGTAAGGAATATTTTAGAAGACTAAAATTAATACTGAAAATAGTCCCGACATCTGGGAACAAAGTCCAAGCTATAAACCAACTTGCATTTCCTGGTCTAATTACAGCTTTGGGATGATTGACTGGCCCCAAAAGGTATTGCATCAGTTGGAGAGGAAAACAAGAAAAATGCTTCACACGTATCAAAGATATATAAATATCAATGTATACCAAGATTATATATTTCTCATTCTGGAGGAGGTATGGGCCTCCTCAAAACTGATAGGACATATAGATCTGCAATCATAGGACTTCATACATATCTGCTGACTTCACCAGATCCAAACATTGTGAAAATTTTAAACCACGAGGAGAACAAGTCTAAGATGACCTCCTTGCATAGTGTAGCAGAAGCATATTGGTATCAGGAGGGAATGGAAATCAAACCAGAAGTAGACAAAAATCAGGCAGCAATGAATGTGCCAAAAAGAAAACAAAAGAATATAAGGAGAAAGATCAGATGAGAACGCAAGAGATGTAGAAAAGGCATAAATTTAGTTGCAAGTACAGAAAACTCCTGGAACAACCTCATGTTAATCAGCATCTGACATAGCAATGGTTAAGGAGAGGTTAACTTTAACTAAAAGATGAAAGGTTAATATTGGTGGCCCAGGATAGTGGACTATGTACACGTTGCTTTACAAAATACATTGAACATGTGGGAGAAAAAGACAAATGCAGGTTCTTTAAAACAGAACTGGAAACAGTTGCACATCTTGTTGCTGGGTGTGATACACTAATGGCAGAAAGCCTGTATACTAAAAGGCATAATGATGTGGTAAAACCGTTGCATAGGCGATTGTGTAAACATTACAATATTGAAGTAGCTGAGAAGTATTTGAAACAAGAGTCACAAAGCATTATAGAGAATGATGACGTTTAACATGTGAAAGCAGATATAGTAGTCCATGAAAAGAAGACAAAACTAGCACTGATCACTGAAATTCCTATACTCAGTAATTACATAAGATAAAAAAAAAAAAAACAGGATTTGCAGGCCGAAACAAGGGCAATGTGAAAGAAGGATATGCAGTTCCAATAGTACAAGGAGTAATGAGTCTCATAAAAAAATAATTTATAGTTGTATTTAGATATACTAGTGCTACATGTAACTCCATATGAATTACAGAAGGAGTCAGTTCTGAACACATTGTGGGTGCTGCGAAGAGTACTTTTGGCTAACATCAAAGATTGAAACAATATTAATTTCATGAACTTAATTCATACTTTGACTTAGGAATGGGGTGCATTCCTGTCATGGTACTAGAAACCCAAAAAACCTGGAGAAAAATGACTCATATAAACAAGGTCACTGTAATACATTTAAGCTTGTTCTCAGACTCAGATAGTGCAATCTATTGTATCCCTCCACACACAAATGTGGCCACCAATTAGACAATTTGTTGTCTATGTATACCTAATATACCTTAGAATCAAATAAATAAATCAATGCATAAATAACCACAGTAATATAGATCAGCTTGTTGCTGTCAGACACATACAGGGAAACTCATTATAACCCCCTGCACAGAAAATAAAACAGCTAGAGGCATATACACACAAACACACACACCCACATACATTCAAGCAATATTAAGTCTGTAGAAGGAAAAAATGCATGCTGCCATACTGTCCTAAAAGAACTCAAGTTAGTTCATAATGGAGCATACTTATTATTTAATAATAATAGTAAAAAAATATTAAAAAGCACACACTTTTCCCCTGCATTCATAACTCCGTGAGCCCATCCAGAGTGTTTCACATTCATTCAGCTTGAGACAGGCACCAGTTATCTGAGACAGCCTAAACCAATAAGAAATAGCTCCTGGTTGCTTTATCCAGTGATCCAACCAGTCCAAAGCATTCTTTCTGCTATTCAGACTGGCAGCAAGACTTGTAATAAGATTTAACTGCCTTATTCTATGTTTAGTGTACTCCTTTGTGGTGCAAACTTTGAGCCATTTTAAAAAAAACAGCATAACTAAGTAAACAAACTCCTTTTTTTAGGAAAAGAAAAATGGAACATATGCACAGCATACTGAGCACCTAAAACAGGAAAGCTAACTCATTTTCTAAATAAAGAAAACCCCAGTATGATCTTATGACAGTTGTTTTATTTTTCATTCGGGGAGACTGCAGACTAGTACCCAGTATCCTAAGCTACCCCTGAATATGTAGGATTGACAGCTGTCCTGATCTGCACAGAACAGTCCCACTTTTGATGTTGGTGTTCCATGTCCCATGCCAACCTTGTTATATATAACACTTCAATTTAAAAATTTTCTAAAACGTATCTTACTAACACCCGGCTCTGTACCTGCAACTCCCCTGGATAACCCATTCCTCCTTTTCACTCTATTATCATTACTCTTACTCTACTAGCATGATCTACCACTAATGGCAGTTTCACTTTAACTGTATCATTTGGATATAACCACTAAATGTAAACAACCATTTTTTATGGAAATCACTGTTGCTCTACTTATTGAGTCTGAAGCCACTATCTTGTATGTATTTGCTTCTCACATGGCTGTATTTGTTTCTCTATTGTATGTATTTACTGTTGGAACTTTTCTCCCCAGGCATCCGCTGAAAAAGGACCTGTGTCCAGTCAGACTTTCCCAGTAAACAAGTGTAAAATAAATAAAATAAATAAATATATGTTGGTGGAGGACTTCCATATGTGATCATTAGCACAATTAATATAAACTAACATAAAAGGCACAGTAGCGATGCAGGCAGTAAACACAGCACTAACCAAAGTGCAGGAAACAAAGCTGAAAAAAACACTGCTTCATGAACTTTAAAATTCGGATTTATTGTGATACAAACAGGAGACGTGGTAAGCACTTTCACCTGGATAGACTTCTTCAGACCAGAAGAACCCCCCACCTTTGTATACCCTTATATGCAAAAAAGGCGCCAAAAACAGATAAACCATTAAAGGCACAGTACAACTGTCATGGTATACAACATAAATGAAGTGCTTACTCTGAAATACATTAACCATAGTAAAATAAAAACACCTATACCACTCATAAAACATGAACAGAGATGTATAAAAAACAAAAAACTGCATAAATTCATACTAATTGCACAACACTAACAATAAATCCTCTCATAAAAAATGCTCTCATAATATATGTAAAAAGTACAGTCATACATATCACTTCAATCTCCTGGACTTCAGGAAAGGTCTCAATGGTATTTCCTCATTCAGTCCAGGAAAATACATCTGCTCTAAGTCTAACAATCCATTTAGATTCAATACTCTCAGTTCTACCCCTCACACCCCCCCTCAAAACTAGTGTGTGTAAGATCTAGTACTTTAAAACGAAAAAAGTGTGTGGAATCATTAGACAAGACATGTTTGGACAGAGCATTGACAGTGGAATGAATCCTTATCTGATAGAGATGTTCCCTTATTCTGTCCCTCAGCCTCCTGTCAATCTTGCCTACATAAAACACAGCACAGGCTCCACAGGAGGCCAAATAAACAACATGTGTAGATTCACAGTTTACATGAACTCTAACTTCATGGTTAGTGCCATAGACAGGGTGATAGAAATGGACATCAGTGTCTATGGAACAACAATAGTTGCAACTACCACAGGGTACAGTACCAGCAACCCTATCACTTCCACCATCCATAACAGGATAACACAGCAATTTCTTTAGAATCGATCTATTCTTATAGACAAAACCTGGGGCAGCACCCACAATCTCCCTCACATGCGGGTCCAGTGTTAACACACCCCAGTGTGATCTAATCACATCCTTCAACCTACCTACATCCTTAGTATAATATAAGGGCACTCTGAAACCATGGTTTCTACTCCCTGCCAGAACACCCTGGGAGGGGCCATCATGGTCCACTACAGTTTCAGACAAAAAGGGTGCAGCAGCTTGTTCCCTCAAATTAATGAGGTCTGCCGGTCCTCTCTCCATATCAGACGTCTGATATTCCCTGCTCTTAAACCTCTCACATAAATCCCTAACATCTGCCTCAAAACCATCCTGACTGGGATTATACCGTGACGTCCTATATACCTGACCCCTCACAATATTACCAAAGATGTAACCTGGATGCATGCTGCGTCTATGGAGATAGGAATTGCATTGACTCTCCTTTCTATACACTCCTGTGTTCAATAGACCACTTTCCAATCTCTGAATGTAGACATCCAAAAAGGAAATCCAATTCTCAGAAACCTCATGGGTAAATTTCAGATATTGCGTTAGACAATTAACTCTTTCCAAGAAGAGAGATAACTTATCTTTCGTGCCCTTCCAAATGAAAAACACATAATCTACAAAACGCCTATAAAACATCACATTCCTCGAAAAATCATCTATACCAAACAAGAACTTGGTCTCCCATGCAGCCATAAAGAGGCTGGCGTAGCTATTGGCACAAGAAGTGCCCATAGCCATGCCATCCATCTGTAAATAGCACTGAGACCCAAAACAAAAGATGTTGTTCTCTAACACAACTTCCAAAAACAAAGCCAACAAATCCACTATATCACTACCTAATCCAGATTTGTCCTTCAAGTAATCAGACACCAACTGCACCCCATCTCTGTTTGGTATCACAGTGAATAGGGACTGAACATCCATTGTGACTAACTAATATGGGAGATCAACAGGGACAGATCTCACAGACTCATACAAACCCAACAGGAACTGTTTTGTGTCCCTTAAAATATAAACATCTGCGTCAACCACTGGGCGCAGGAACCTCTCCACATACAACGAAAATGGTTCCGTGATCCACCCCCTGCCCGCAACAATGGGCCTCATGGGTGGACACACACTGTCCTTATGGATCTTAGGAAGACCTTGTATCACTGGCAGAAGGGGATCACTAACAAACAAATATTCATACAACTCATTCGCAATAACACTGGTCTTAATCAAATCATCCAAAACCATCTGTATTCTATGGACATGTATATCCACCATCTTACGTTCTACCAAACAGTAAAACCATTGGTCATATAACATAGACCTCATTGCTTCATCATAGAACTCAGAATCCATAACTACCAGGGCACCCCCCTTGTCAGCAGGTCTAATGACAAGGGAGGGATCACTCCTCAGTTGTTGTAGGGCTCTCCTCTGTGCATAAGTTAAATTGCCCTTTCATTTACTAGACTTACCCACTCTCTTTTCCATGTCATACATATCATTCTCAACTAGTTTACTGAAGGCAGCTACTAGTGGTGGTACCACTGGCATGTACACACTAGGCTTCCTAAACAATTTCCCATCAAACACCTGTATTGTATCCTTAAACTCTAATCTAAGGTACAGATTCCTAATAGGTTCATAGGTTCATAGGTTCATACTAGGCTATCTGCCCAAGGGCATTTATAAGCCTAGCCCATAGTTATGTGGCTTTCGCCACCCCTTTAGTTTGAATAAAAACTATGCCTATCATTTTTCTGTGCCTCTGTCAAGCAGTGACACTGAAGTAATCCCTGGGGTATATCTGCGATCTCCCATCCATTGGTCAAGATTCCTCTTGAACAAGGCCAGCGAGGTGCTCTGCCTCACATGTACGGGATTTTGTTCCACAGCATAGGGAGTCTCTGGGTGATGAATCTGCCCCTCCAGCACGTTCTATTTATAACCATGTCAAGGTTTAAGTCTCGCCCTTGTGGTTCTGAGGGATCTAGATTTTTTGAGGTGAAGCATATTCATCAAATCTGGGTTTGACATGGCCTTATATGTCAGGCACAGGTCACCTCTGAGCAAGCGGTATGAGACTGAATAAAGCTGGAGTTCTTTCAGTCGGGCAGCATAAGACATATTTTGAGACCCTTTATCCTTTTGGTGAGGAACTTTTGGGGCCTTTCAAGCTGCATCAGGTGTCTGGTCAGATACATTCCGAATGGGGCATTGTACTCAATCATAGGTCTAATGAGTGATGAGTACAGGGGCGATGACCTCCCTTGATCTAGATGTGAATCCCTTCATGATCAGGTGGGCTATATAGAAGGTTTTCCTAACTACTTTAGCAACATGAGTGTCAAACGAAGACTACTGTCAACTTGGGTCCCCAGATCCCTGATGACTTTTCTGTGCTCAGTGGATTGTCACCTATATGGTAGCTAGGGGTAACCTTGTTTTCCCGAAGGGTATGACTATGCATTTTTGGCGTTTAACTTCAGGCCATGGCTCTGGCACCAGTTATCCGTTTCTGTGAGGCCCTTCTGGAGGATATCTGTGTCAGATGTGTTTTCGACTATGGCCCAGTTTGCAGTCATCTGCAAACTTTGTCAGCCATAACCCTCCTGTGTTTGCTTGTACTTCAGAAAAGTAGATGCCGAACAAGAGTGGACCCAGGACTGAGCCCTGTGGGACACCACTTGTGACAGGCTTTGAGTCTGACATGGCTCCAGCAACTCTGACCCTGTGGGTTCTGTCGCTTAGCCAGTTTGCAACCCATCTTGTGATGTATGGGTTTACATTCAAGCTGATGAGTTTTTCGATGATACCTGAGTGGGGTATTGTGTTGAAGTCCTTTGCCAGGTCGAGGTAGGCTGTATGGACTGCCTTTCCCTCATCAATGGCCTTGGTGACTGTCTCGAAAAAGTCAACCAAGTTTAAGAGGCAGGATCTGCCTTTGACAAAGCCAAACTGGGTTGGATCCAAAGTCTGCAAGTTCCCTATGTCTTTATTTATGAGTTCCATTATGATCCTCTCCATGGCTTTGCAGATAAGGCTTGTCAAGCTAATGGGGCGGTAATTTCCAGGGTCTGTGGAGGCACCGCTTATGAAGTGGGACCACAGTGTGCCACTCCTTGGGTGCGTATCCTGAGGTGAGGCTAAGATTAAACAGCTGTCCTAACTGTGGGTTTAATTCCTCGTTGAGTTCATGAAGCACACAGCCGGGGACACTATCCGGTCCCATGGATGCTGTGTTTTTTGCCTTAGTGAGGGCAGTTCTCACCTGGGTGTTGGAGATGTTTGGGGGCTACAATCCTCTGGAATAGATATCTCTCCTTTTGGGGAGGTGAGAAGTTTGCACTGAACCTGTCAGCCAGTATGTTAGCAATGTGTGTAGGTTCAGTAATTTTCACATCATTTTGAACTAATTCTGAGCATATCTGGGAGTTTCCTCCTAGGTTTCTAACATAGCTAAAGAAGGCCTTATGATTGTCTTTAGAGTCCTTGGCGATTTTTCTCTCAAAATTTGCCTTTGATGATTTTATGAGAGCTCTTAGTTTTTTACTTATAATGATCAAAGGTGTCTTACCTTTCAAGGATTTTGCTCTATCTTGTAGTAGCTTCCTCCTTTTGTTGTAGAGCTTGTTTATGGCTGGGGTCCACCAGACTGGACGCTTGCCTTTGGCACAGAGAGTCTTAGTTTTGTTTGGGATTGCCTGATCCATGCAGTCCTGTAGATGCTGGTAGAAGGCATTTGTAAGTGATTCAGCGGTTTGAGTAATGTTTACCACTGGCTCAGGGGCCTTAAAGGAGACCACACTAGTTTTTAGAAGTGTGAAATCGGCTTTTGAGAAGTTTTTCACTGTGGTCTTTTTTGTTTCAGGTGGCGGCGGGATGAGGACCTCCAGCGCGATTAGTTTATGATCTGATCTCACCAGTGAGGGTATACTTCGGTGTTGAACATTTTGATCCCATGTTCGTGATGATGAGATCAAGTATGTTTTCACCTCTTGTGGGGATGGTGACTAGTTGTTCCATGGCATTTGAGTTTATGAACTCCAGGAATCTTTGGGTTAGAGTGTTCGGGCTTGAGTAGTGTTCCCAGTCTATATTAGGGTAGTTAAAGTCACCTAGTATGATGGTGTTTGGAGATACATTTATCCCCCCCAATGTTTTCAGGAAGGCCATGTGAGGTTCCTGAGTTTGAGAGGGTGGCCTGTAACATGCTACAAATTGCAGAGCAGTCTTGCCTATGGTTAATTGCACCTGGATGGTCTCCGATGCATCGTGCGTTGCCACCAACCTTGAGGTGTGGGTGTCCTTTATGAATATGGACACCCCCCTCCTTTCTTGGTGTTGTCCGGATTTTGGGGCCGGAACGCATGATATGAGGTGAAACCTGTTAGTGCTGGGGTGCTCTCAGGAGCCTTGAACCAGGTTTATATAATAAATAACAAACTGTACTAGAGTATCAACATAATTATTGTCACAACTAGGTATAAAAGTAAATCCGACATATAGGTTCATAGGTTATAGGTTCATAGGTTCATACTAGGCTATCTGCCCTAGGGCATTTATAAGCCTAGCCATAATGTGTTTGGCTTTCGCCACCCATTTTAAATTTATTTTGCTATGCCCTTTTTCGAGGTTAGTATACTGTGCCTCTGTCTAACAGTGACACAGAAGTGATACCCGGGGTAAACCTATGATCTCCCATCCACTCATCAAGATTCCTCTTGAAGAGAGTCAATGAGGGACTCTGCCTAACCTGGACTGGGATTTTATTCCAGAGTGAAGGGAGCCTCTGGGTTATGAATCTGTCCCTCTAGCATGTCCTATTTATTTCAGTGCTGAGGTTCAAGTCTCTTGAGCATGTAGCTCGATGGGATTTGGATTTTCTGAGGTGCAGCATGCCCATTAATTCCGGGTTGGACATGGCTTTATATGTCAGGCACAGATCGCCTCTGAACAGGCGGTATGCCACTGAGTAGAGCTGGAGTTTCTTTAACTTGGCAGCATATGTCATCTGTTTGAGCCCTTTGATCCTCTTGGTGAGGTACTTTTGGGGTCTTTCCAGTTGCTGCAGGTGTCTGGTAAGGTACATCCCAAAAGGGGCATTGTACTAAATTACAGGCCTGATGAGGGATGAGTAAAGAGGCACGATGACCTCCCCTGATCTAGATGTGAATCCCTTCATGATTAGGTCGGCTATATAAAATGTTTTTCTAACCACTTTGGCCACGTGGTTGTCAAATGAGAGATTGCTATCGACTTGGGTCCCCAGGTCCCTAATTACTTCTTCTGTACTTAATGGATTACCACCTATGTGGTAATTTGTGGGCACTTTGTTTTGCCAAAGGGATGACTATACACTTTTGGCATTTAGCTTGAGGCCATGGCTCTGGCACCAGTTGTCTGTTTCTATGAGGCCCTTTTGGAGGATGCTTGTGTCGGCTGGAGAGTCGATTATGGTGCCCAGTTTGCAGTCATCTGTGAACTTGGTCAGCCACAGTCCTTCCGTGTTGGCCTGTACCTCCGAGAAATATATACCGAACAAGAGAGGTCCCAGGACTGAGCCTTGTGGAACACCACTTGTAACTGGTTTGGAGTCTGACATGGCTCCAGCAATTCTAACCATGTGGGTTCTGTCCTTGAGCCAGTTTGCAATCCATCTAGTAACAGGGGTTTATATTTAAGCTGGTGAGCTTATCTATAATGCCTGAGTGGGGTATTGTATCGAAGGCTTTTGCGAGGTCCAGGTAGGCTGTGTGGACCACCTTCCCCTCGTAAATGGCCTTGGTGACTGTTTCAAAGAAATCAACCAGGTTTAAGAGGCAGGATCTGCCCTTAACAAAGCCAAACAGGGTAGGATCCAGTGTCTGTAGGTCCCCAATATCTTTATTTATGAGGTCCATGATGATCCTTTCCATAGCTTTGCAGACCAAGCTAGTCAGGCTTATGGGGCGATAGTTTCCAGGATCCGTTGAGGCACCACCTTTATGGAGAGGGACCACTGTTGCTGTACACCACTCTTTGGGCACATATCCTGTAGTAAGGCTGAGATTGAACAGTAGTTTTATGTTTGGGTTTAGCTCTTCTTGGAGTTCATGTAGGACACAGCCCGGGACACCGTCTGGTCCAATTGATGCTGTGTTTTTGCTTTGGAGGCGGCTCTTACCTGAGCATTTGAGATGTCAGGGGGCAGCACTCTGCTGGGATAGATATTTGCCCTTTTGGTGGGGAGGGAGTTTGCTGAACCTGTCAGCTAGGATGTTGGCAATGTCTGTGGGTTTGGTGTATTTTTTGTCATTTTGGACTAATTCTGAGCATATCTGGGAATTACCACCCAGGTTCCTAACATAACTAAAGAAGGCCTCGTGATTATCCTTAGTGTCCTGTGCAATTTTTCTCTCGAAGCTGGCCTTAGACAATTTTATGAGTGCCCGTAGTTTTTTGCCAATACTGATCAGTGATGCCTTCCCTTTTTGGGATTTTGCTCTATCATTTAGTAGCTTCCTCCTTCTATTGTATAGTTTGTGTATGGCTGGGGTCCACCAGACAGGACGTCTGCCTTTGGAGGATTGGGTCTTGGTTTTATTTGGGATCGCATGATCCATGCATTCCTGAAGGTGTTCATAGAATGCATTTATAAAGGATTCTGTGGTCTGGGCTGTATTTTCCACAGGCCCGGGGGCTTTGAAGGATTCCACCTCGGTTTTGAGGAGTGTGAAATTTGCTTTAGAGAAGTTTTTCACTGTGGTTTTCTGGGCAGGGGGTGGGGTCGGGATGTGAATATCCAGTGAGATTAGTTTATGGTCTGATCTTACCAGTGAGGGATACACTTCTGGTCTGGAGCATAGAGTCCCCATGTTGGTGATGATCAGGTCCACTATGTTTTCCCGTCTTGTTGGAGTGGTAACAAGTTGTTCCATGGCATTTGAGTTTATAAATTCTAGGAACCTTTGGGCTAGGGTGTTGGAGCTAGAGTAATTCTCCCAGTCTATGTTTGGGTAGTTGAAGTCACCCAATATAATGGTGTTTGGAGAGACCTTCATATTTTCCAGTGTTCTCAGGAAGGTCGAGTGGGGTTCCTGGGTTTGGGAGGGTGGTCTGTAGCAAGCTATAAAATGGAAGGCAGTTTTACCCACTGTTAGTTGTACATGGATAGTCTCTGATGCTTCGTGCTTTGCCACCAACCTGGAGGTGTGGGTATCTTTGATGAATATTGATACTCCCCCTCCTTTTGTGGTTCGGTCCAAGTTTTGGGGCCGAAAAGCATGGTATGAGGTATAACCTGGTAGTGCTGGGGTGCTCTCGGGAGCCCTGAACCAGGTTTCTGTTACTGCACAGATATTGATGTTCTCCATGCTAAGGAGAGTTTCGAAAAGTGCATCTTGAGGTTTAGACTTCTGGCGTTGAGTAGCATTGCTCTTAATTTCTTATCCCTTGTGATACCTATGGAGGTGGGTTTGTCTTTTGAGCCTTGCCTAAAAAAGGCACTATGGGGTAGCAAGAGCCTTTGCCAATATCTGAAAGCCCAGGGGTGACAGGTGCAAGCCGTCCCTAGCGAAGCATCGTGGCTTGTCGAGCATATCATCCCAAGCTGACAGGCATTGGATCCCCTTTGAATGACACCAGTACTTAAGCCAATTGTTGAAATTGATCATCTTGTCTTCATATTGTGGCATCATTCTTGGTGAGGGTAAGATGCTACTCAAGGTCAGGGTCATACCAGCCTGGGCTACATGCTCAGAGAGCTCCTCTATGTCTCTTTTCATGTAGCCCAGGGAGGTACATCTCAAGTCATTCACACCAGCATGGACAATGACTGAGTCATATTTGTACTTGCCTTGGAGTGACCTGAGTGCTTGTGTTATGTGGCGGATCCTAGCTCCCGACAGGCTGCTCACTGTGATCCTCTCTTTGTTTAGCCTGGTGAGCGGGACGTCAGTGTGCCTGACGATAGAGTCACCTATTACAAGTGTATCAGGTGTGTTGTTTAGTCTTAAGGGCTGAGACTGTTCGGCACACTGGCTTTGTGAGATATGTGTTGCACGTGTTTTGTTTTGGGGTAGCGGTTGCTTGGGTGTCTGCTTTGGAGGTCTCTGCTGCTTAGGCAGATCTTTATTTAGAGCCTCCGAGTATGTTTTTGTGTGATTATGTGTTTGGTTTGCTGTTGTGGTAGGTCTATGTGAGACTGGAATTGTAGGGAGTGTGGTTTCCTTCTCATCCTGACTGGTTATGCCAGTACTGAGTTGAGAGAACTTAGCCTCCAGTTTGGCTATATGGTTGCATCTCTCACGTGTTGGAATTTGTTGGGAGGAGGAGAGGGTTGTCTGTTTACATGAGGCAGTTGTAACATTGCCTCAAGATTCCCAGATTCACCAGCTGGACCGGAGAGGAGATTGACAACTGACCTTTGGACATGCTAGAATAATATTGGGAATTCCTTTATAATTGTTAACAAGGGCCAGTGGGGAGTGAGGGTGTACTGCTTTTAATTTTTAGTGCTGACTTATATAATTGCTTTAGTGAGCAAGTGCCAGGTAACTTAAGTGCAATGTGTTACAGGTAACTTAAATGCAAAAATGACAAACAGTAACTTTCTTTCAAGTGAAACAAGGAAATAAGTACAGTAAGCAATGCAGATATCACTAGTGATCCACAGAAGCGCTGAGAAGCTGCGCATTAGGTGGAATTAGCGTTCCAGGGAAATAACAAGAAAACAAACAACAAGCATATAAACAAAGCTATATTCAGCAGGCTTAGATCTAGTCTATGCTACAGCAAACAAGGTGTACCAATTTCAGTAAGATACAGTTCAAATATTCAGGCACTATAAACCTTTAACCAGAAATTCCCAGCTCAGAAGGGCAGAGTCCAGCCTCTTCTCCCACAAGAGTGCAGACCACGAACCTTCTTAATGTAAAATAACTGGCCTGAAGCCCATGTGCTTAAACCAGAATTAATACACTTTAAGAATAACAGACACTGGGCTCTCAATCAGCAGTTCCCAATTTAGAAGGATGAAAGCTACCTGCCTGCCACCAGAGTGCATGCCACAAACCTTCCTAATGTAAAACAACTGGTCTGAAGCCCAAGTGCTTAATCCGAAAGACTTAGAATGATAGCTACACTTTAATCAAGTTACTACCAAGCAGTAATAAATACAATTGAATACTTTAGAGAATGCCTGGATTAGTGCTCAAGTTACACAAACAAAGCTAGATCCAGCAGGCCCGAATCCAGTCTATGCCACAGCAAACAAGGCGCACCAACTTCAGTAAGAAGCAGTTCAGATATGCATGCACTATAAGCCTTTAACCAGAAATTCCCAGCTCAGAAGGGCAGAGTCCAGCCTCTCCTCCCACAAGAGTGCAGACCACGAACCCTCTTAATGTAAAATAACTGGCCTGAAAGCCCAAGTGCTTAAACCAGAATTAATACACTTTTAGAATAACAGACACTGAGCCCTCAATCAGCAGTTCCCAACCTAGAAGGATGTAAGCTACCTGTTCTGCCACTACAGTGCAGACCACAAACCTTCTCAGTGCAAAACAACTGGTCCGAAGCCCAAGTGTTTAAACCAAAAGGCTTAGAATGAGTTACACCAAGCAGTAATAAATACAATTGAGTACTTTTAAGATGATGCAAAAGTAAAATAAAGTAGGTAGAAACACAAGTACAGTAAAAGCAGATGAAATGTTTTTTTTTTCTGAACAAGTGCTGAGATCAAAGAAACAGATTTGAGTGCTGAAACTAGAAAACTGGCTAGTTATAAGAAAAAAAAAACGAAGCTAGAAAGCTTCCAACGCAGAAGGGCTTGGGGGCTCAGAAGCCTACAAATAGTCTATACCACTTAACAGGAAAGGCAGGAAACAAGCTTAATTTTTTTTTTCTGTTTCCCAGATGCTCTCTTTGTACACAGTAGGAGTGCCTGAAATCAGAATATGATCTCACTGCACTCAGTTGAGTGAGCAAATGAGATGGGCCCAGAAGGAGTATCCAAACACAAATTTACAAGAGGGGCGGGCAGTTTCAAGGCCACTAAGATTAACACCAAAACAAAAACAGAGAGGGTGGGTGGGACTAACTGAAGAGCAGAGTCAAAACTTCCAGTTCAGTTAATATTCCTGCAACACAGTTAAAATCAATTTAAATACTGTATTTTTTGGGAAAAAAAAGTGCAGATAAAGGTACTTAAATTCTCTAGTTGAATACAACTAGTTCTTAGCCGGCCAAAGCTGAGGTTTTTAAGCAGAAAATATTTCACACTGTACCACTTAAATAGGCAAGGACAGGAAATCAAAGAATGTGGCTACCCCCACACCTGTAATTACTAGCAAATAACAAAATTCAGCAAACACTGACTAACTTCCAGTTCAGTTAATATTCCTGCAACACAGTTAAAATCAATTTAAATATACATATAGTAATGTGCAAGGGCCTAATGCTGCTGTCTATACTCAACGGACTGATGCACATAAAGGACAAATTCATGATACTAATGTGGATGTTAATATGCCTAAGAGTGTAACTGTTGTTAATGCAAGTATGAGTGATGGCTCTAGTAATGTATTTTCTATGAGTAATGTGCCCCAGGGTTCGAATGTCCTTGATAGGGCTTTTTCTAATGCAGTTGTTTCTTTTGAGTCGGAGGTCGAGGGTTCGACTGTGGTGGGGGTGGGTTCTACTGCTGCCCCCCCAGTGGGCCAATCTGTCATTAGTACTGACCCGTTGGGGTGTGTGGCTCAAATAAATCCGAATCTGGAACTGGTGGTCAGGAGGAAGGATTCCAATCATACTATGTATGCTGCACATAGTTCTAGTCATGACAATTTTGGCAATGCGATTGTCAATCGCCCTCTCCCCTTCAATGTAATTCACAGGGGAGGGGAGAGATCAAGATCTATGAGCAGGGGCAGGACGAAGAGGAAGTTGTCAGCAGATGCCCAGGTGAACCAAAACCTTAAGAAAATGAGGCAGAAAACTGGGAGACGTTAGTGCATAACATTTCCTCCCGCCCACTCACGTCAGATGAGTTAGGGGTACTATCAAAGGGATTGACTTTTATACCTAGTTGTGAGAGTAATTATGATGATACTCTAGTACAATTTAAGTTATTTATTAGGAATCTGTGCCTTAGATTGGAATTTAAGGCTACAGTGCAGGTGTTAGATGGGAAATCGTTTAAGAAGCCTAGTGTGTACATGCCAGTGGTACCACCGCTAGTAGCTGCTTTCAGTAAACTAGTTGAGAATGATCTGTATGACATGGAAAGTCCAGTAAACGTAAGGGCAATTTAACTTATGCACAGAGGAGAGCCCTACAACAACTGAGGAGTGATCCCTCCCTTGTCATTAGACCTGCTGACAAGGGGGGGGGGTGCCCTGGTAGTTATGGACTCTGAGTTCTATGATAAGGCAATGAGGTCTATGTTATCAGACCAAAGGTTTTACAGTTTGGTAGAATGTAAGATGGTGGATATACATGTCCATAGAATACAGATGGTTTTGGATGATTTGATTAAGACCAATGTTATTACGAATGAGTTGTATGAATATTTGTTTGTTAGTGATCCCCTCCTGCCAGTGATATAGGGTCTTCCTAAGATCCATAAGGACAGTGTGTGTCCACCCATGACACCCATTGCTGCGGGCAGGGGGTGGATCACAGAACCATTTTCGTTGTATGTGGAGAGGTTCCTGCGAACAGTGGTTGACGCTAATGTTTATATTTTAAGGGACACGAAACAGTTCCTGTTGGATTTGTATGAGTCTGTGAGATCTGTCCCTGTTGATCTCCCATATTACTAAGTCATGATGGATGTTCAGTCCCTATTCACTGTGATACCAAACAGAGATGGGGTGCAGTTGGTGTCTGATTACTTGAAGGACAAATCTGCATTAGGTAGTGAGGCAGTGGATCTTTTGGCTTTGTTTTTGGAAGTTGTGTTAGAGAACAACATCTTTTGTTTTGGTTCTCAGTGCTATTTACAGATGGATGGCATGGCTATGGGCACTTCTTGTGCCAATAGCTATGCCAACCTCTTTATGGCTGCATGGGAGACCAAGTTCTTGTTTGGTATAGATGAATTTTTGAGGAACGTGATGTTTTATAGGCGTTTTATAGATGATGTGTTTTTCTTTTGCAAGGTCACGAAAGATGAGTTATCTCTCTTCTTGGAGAGAGTTAATTGTCTAACGCAATATCTGAAATTTACCCATGAAGTTTCTGAGAATTGGATTTCCTTTTTTGGATGTCTATGTTCAGAGATTGGAAAGTGGCCTATTGAACACAGGAGTGTATAGAAAGGAGTGTCAATGCAATTCCTATCTCCATAGACGCAGCATGCATCCAGGTTACATCGTTGGTAATATAGTGAGAGGTCAGGTATATAGGACGTCACGGTATAATCCCAGTCAGGATGGTTTTGAGGCAGATGTTAGGGATTTATGTGAGAGGTTTAAGAGCAGGGAATATCAGACATCTGATATGGAGAGAGGAATGGCAGACCTCATTAATTTGAGGGAACAAGCTGCTGCACCCTTTTTGTCTGAAACTGTAGTGGACCATGATGGCCCCTCCCAGGGTGTTCTGGCAGGGAGTAGAAACCATGGTTTCAGAGTGCCCTTATATTATACTAAGGATGTAGGTAGGTTGAAGGATGTGATTAGATCACACTGGGGTGTGTTAACACTGGACCCGAATGTGAGGGAGATTGTGGGTGCTGCCCCAGGTTTTGTCTATAAGAATAGATCGAATCTAAAGAGATTACTGTGTTATCCTGTTATGGATGGTGGAAGTGATAGGGTTGCTGGTACTGTACCCTGTGGTAGTTGCAACTATTGTTGTTCCATAGACACTGATGTACATTTCTATCACCCTGTCTATGGCACTAACCATGAAGTTAGAGTTCATGTAAACTGTGAATCTACACATGTTGTTTATTTGGCCTCCTGTGGAGCCTCTGCTGTGTTTTATGTAGGCAAGACGGACAGGAGGCTGAGGGACAGAATAAGGGAACATCTCTACCAGATAAGGATTCATTCCACTGTCAATGCTCTGTCCAAACATGTCTTGTCTAATGATTCCACACACTTTTTTCGTTTTAAAGTACTAGATCTTACACACACTAGTTTTAGGGGGGGAATGTGAGGGGTAGAACTGAGAGTATTGAATCTAAATGGATTGTTAGACTTAGAGCAGATGTTTTTCCTGGACTAAATGAGAAAGTACATTTGAGACCTTTCCTGAAGTCCAGGAGACTGAAGTGATATGTATGACTGTGCTTTATACATATATTATGAGAACATTTTTATGAGAGCATTTTTATGAGAGGATTTATTGTTAGTGTTGTGCAATTAGTATGAATCTATGCAGTTTTTTTGTTTTTTATACATCTCTATTCATGTTTTATGAGTGGCATAGGTGTTTTTATTTTACTATGGTTAATGTATTTCAGAGTAAGCACTTCATTTATGTAGTATACCATGACAGTTGTACTGTGCCTTTAATGGTTTATCTGTTTTTGGCACCTTTTTTGCCATACAAGGGTGTACAAGAAGGGGGGGTTCTTTTGGTCTGAAGAAGCCTATCCAGGTGAAAGTGCTTACCACATCTTCTGCTTGTATCACTATAAATCCGAATTTTAAAGTTCATGAAGCAGCGTTTTTTTCAGCTTTGTTTCCTGCATTTTGGTTAGTGCTGTGTTTACTGCCTGCATCACTACTGTGCCTTTTATGTTAGTTTATATGCTTGGACTGAGTTTGGCACAGGTAGCATTAGTCCTGTGGGGAGTGATATTTCCTGGACTTATTACACACACACACACACACACACACACACACACACACACACACACACACACACACACACACACACACACACACACACACACACACACATTTGGTTTATTTTATATTTGATGTGAACTATGTAAAGCCTTTTAATGAATTAGCTAGTGACACAAAATGTACACAAGGTGGCACAATTGCTCCAGCTATAGCTTTCTTACTTCAGCCATGTCACTTGTCCTAAATGTAATGTTTGTTTTGTTGCAAGCTGCAAATTATCACACTACTATGTTAAATTCTCGAGAAAAATAATTCTGTTTTTGAATGAATGCATTTGTATATTACATATAAAGATGGGCATCAACTACATTATAACATAATTCATTTGAACTGGTCAATATGCTGAATTTCAAAAATTCATTTATGTATCATGACTTATATGTTGTATGTCTGTTTACACCTTTGGATTTGATAGAAGCTTCTGTTTTCTCTCTTTGCTCAGTGTTAGGGACAACTTTAATGCCCAGAACTTCCAGATATAATAAAGTAAAGCAGGCTGTGAAAATGGTAACTGCATGTTTGAGAAGAACATAATTTATGCGATAAAAAATTAAAAAAAGAAAAATGCAAGTGGATCAAAGAAAGAACATTACTCACTTTTCTTAGGGCTCATAGATTGCTTCTGATCTGTGTGCTTCAGCCTTGAGGCACATAATGAGTTTAGCCAGCTCAGAAGGTAACTGTCATCTCCAAAGTGAATCTGAAATCAAATAAGTTACATGGGAGTTAATTTTGTTAAAACAGTCACATAATGTCATAATGTTTGCACAGATTTTAAATAAAGTAGAAAAAATTTGACAGCACACAGTACATGCTCCAAGACATAACCTTGGAGCATGAAACTACAAAACAATGTTTTCATGGGGGAGCTACACCCCTGCACTTCTCATGTTGGGGGCTGTACCCCCTGCTACTTACATACCCCAACTCTGAAATGACACAATAACAGGGAAAGGGTATAATTCCCAACCTTGGTATTATTGTGATGACGCTCAACTGTTGATAACTTTTCCTGTCAATCAAATTATGTCGACAGGAAAGCTGTCAACTGAAACATATTTCAAGAAATGTGATTCCACTCAAAAATATATAGTGGAGAAGTTCTGTAATTATGTATGGCTGGTATGTGAGAAGAATCACATACCAAAGACCTACATAATTCATAACATTCCTTTTACTCCTGAGAATGTCGGCATATATCACTGCATATCTGGAAAAGTCCAAGTACATTGAAAGCATGTAAATTAATTCCTTCACCTTCTTCTGCAGTTCCTGAATAGTAGAGCTATGATGTGAAGGCTGTTAGCTTCAGCAGATATTTTTGGACATGCAAGGCAGGTTAGCTGCATCAAACCTACAAAGTAAAGCTCCATTCTCCACAATAAGTGGACATTTTGGCTTGTGTAATATGCCTTACCAACAATATCTGCCTTCCACAATATTTCACCAAAATGCCTTGACATTCCAAATATAAACATTGCATATATTTGAATACAATGCAGTTTTACTGCTTTTTTGTTGACATTAACTTTTTTGGATGATCTTAATTAAATTCAGATGCAGCTATTATATACCACTCATTAGAAATAACATTGGAGTGGGTACAGTTTTTAAATCTTTAGCCTTAAACCTGATAATTATTACAGTGCAATTATACTGTAACAAATACTTCTGTAGAAAAGATCAGATGAAATGACAGCAAGTCACATTGCTAATATGCACAAGAAATTATTGAAACTTTAACTGTAGTAAGTACTTTCATCTCTTAATACATAATGTAAAAAATTCAGAATTACAGTAGTCTTTTAGTTATTGTCATTGGTCCTTCCTGGGACTTTTTTTATTTTGTTGAAAGGTACATTCATACCTGTACAGTGGTGTCACTCCTAATTCAAACTTATCTTTGATCAGGCCCTTCCAATTTTATGACAGTCATATCCTTATCTTGTCACACCTGATCTAGAACAGGAGAATGTAACAATATAATTCTCTAGTTTTATATGGGCTCCTATATAGGCTCAAGATTGTCTTCTCTTACTGAATGACAAAAGTATCCCTTCATTATTAACGTAGCTCACAGTCATTATTCTTCTGCATAATCTGATTTGTCCTAAAATTCTTGATACACAAATTAAGCAGGCAATAATCCCCAAGAGGGTGGGTATTATAGGGAATTATACAATGACTGGCCATTAATATTCCAAAACGTGCACGCTGATTGGCCAGCCCAACCAGCATGCCTATTGTAAATCCCAGACTATACCAACGGAAAAAGGTCCAGTCACCCGGACTTCTTTCCGTTCATATATTCTATAACTTTTTTTTTCAATAAAAACTAAAAAAAAATGTAAAGTCCAGACTTAGGACATGCCAGAGAGGCAGCACGGAGGAAATACAAAGAAAATCCGGTATGTTATTTAAAACTAAAGACACGTACCTGGTTTTCTTTGCATTTCCTCCATTCTATCTCTCTCCTACCTCTAAAGTAGCCCAAACTTTTTTTTTAATAAAAACAAAAAAAACAAAAAACAAAAAGAAAGCAAAAATGGAGCAACAGAGGCTTTCTTTTCTCTGTTGCTTCCTTTTCAAAGCATTGATGTACTGGGTATGCATGGGAATACAAGTCCCCTATGCATGCGCAGTACATCAAAACAAGGCAGCAAGATACCACCAACCGTGGAAGGACAGTACAACGCCATTATACAAAGGCATTATTTACGAAAAGTAAGTATTTTTTTTCTTGAATAATGTCATTGTATAATAGCAATAACAGACTCCGTGGTTGTGGTATATTGAAATTTACCCACGGTTGGCTTTATTTAATCACTCATGCTAACTCCTCATGATCAAACCACGCCAACCGTGAGTAAATCTTCAATATATCACACCACGTTGTCGGTTATTGATTACGTAATAAACTGTCCAGGAGTGTGATGATGGCTGATGTTGCAGGAAGAGGGCCTCCACACCTCTGGAAGATCTGTTATTCCCATATGAAGCCAACCATGGAGGAATTTACTGCACTTAGAAAATTGGCTAGCTGTTAAATAATTATTTTGAATTTTTTTATTATTAGAATGTTCATTTTTTTAATTTATGTAAAATAATTCCTCAACCTAATGTTTCAAATCTGATCTAAGATATGCAATTGTTACTGCAGAATGCCATTTATATCCAAAATATACATTATGCAAGTATTTAATAATGTCTACACAAACACACACACACACACACACACACACACACACACACACACACACACACACACACACACGCAGTCCACCAAAACAATCACTTTTGTGATTGTGTACACCTCAGAAGTTTCACTGTGAGCAAGTGAATAGCAAAACAGATACATACAGTGCAAGCCATTGCAACTCCCCATCCCTCTCAGCTGCCACAGATTATGCAGAATGGCCCTAATTTGACCTCATATTTTGCTCTGTTCCTTGAAGTTAGTCAATAAAGCATATTTTCATACATCATAGTCCCATTCTTCCTATTCTTCAGAAAATGCATGTTGATAGAAAACAGTTATTAAAATTTTTAAGTGAATTAGGGTAAATTTAAAAATTATCTGTGATTTTGGGTCTTTGCACTCCAACTATTGTTGGTTTTGTCCAGAACTCTTGAAAAAAGAAGATGAGATGTATGCATTCTCTCTCTCTTACACACATATACAAATACAGACACAGACACATAGAAACACATTCACACACACACACACACACACACACACACACACACACACACACACACACACACACACACACGCGGGTGCACACTTGCAACTGCATGAATTTATATTTTTCCCCACTCTGATTAAACTTATCTTTAGCAAGGGGGAAGTAAAATGGCAAGTTCTTGTAATTGCTAATGCAGTTACTTTTGCTAAGTGACTTATTTATTTTGTTTGTTTCTTTCATTTTATTTACTTATTTATTTTTGTTTGTTTATTTTAAGCTCACAGACATTTAGTTCTTTCAGTCAGTGATTTCACAGTGGCTTAATATACTGCCAGACTTGTTTTTCATGGGGCAAAACATATACGTTAAAACTCTGCTGGAGCATGTTTGTTCTGCAATAGGGTATTGTTTAAAGCTCAGTCCCATTTTCTAAGCTATCATAATTTGGAGTTCCATACATAACCTCCACATCCATTAAGAATCTTACATCATCCCCATAGTGAACCATTATTTATTTTGTTAGAGGGCCCCTAGAACTGACTACCAAACGTTGTCAATAAACAGCCGACAATTTCTTCTCGTATAAGACCTTACTACACTTTATAGCATGCATTTTTATATAATTTTGCAAACAGTTTAAGCATATCATTCATTCCTCAACAAAAGTTCTCATATAACATTATATTTAAACTAGTACTATATAAAGAAACCAATCTAATGTAATCATGTTTTTGCATTGAAGTTAGAGGTTTTATAGTCTTTGATTTGTAAAAATATTTGCCCAACCAAGCAACTGGAAAATACCGTGCCTCAAATGAAACTACTTGACCACAGCAAAAATAAGAAGCACTGGGAGCCACGAGCCACAGGAGCAGAATTTATTAAATCCAAAAGCACTAAAATTCACCAAGAAACGCTGAACTACTTCTCTGCGTTTTTCATCACAAATGTAACTTCATCAGCATACTAGAAATATTCAAACTCTTATTTTATATAATCTTGTGAAATTACCTAACCAACCAGTGCATCCGTTTAATTAACTGAAGTGCTTTCAAGTTAATTAGGATGACTGAAGACATTTATACAACCATTTGAATCCTATGCATTGTTTTGTAAAACACTGTCTTTAAAACATCGATATAATTAAGATGTTTAAGATATAATGAATGAATTATCTCAAATGCTATCTTTTATTTGTTCACTTGGAAATATTCAAATGGTTGTATAAATGTCTTCAATCATCCTAATTAACTTGAAAGCACTTCAATTAATTAAACGGGTGCATTGGTTGGTTAGGTAATGTCACAAGATTGTATAAAGTAAGAGTTTGAATATTTCTAGTATGCTGATGAAGTTACATTTGTGACAAAAAAACGCGGAGAAGTAGTTCAGCTTTTCTTGGTGTATTTTAGTGCTTTTGGATTTAATAAAGTCTGTTCCTGTGGCTCGTGGCCCCCAGTGCTTCTTATTTGTAAAAATATTCTTATTACTAGTAACACTGAGTATGTTATGTGTACCAGTGTAGACATCCCACATTTGTACTGTCCAATTTTAGATTAAATCCCCATTAGTATCTTCAATAGCATATTAAAAGGAAAAGAAGTTGCTGGAAATGATTATCACTGTTGTGGCACCCTGACTCCATGTGCAAAAATGGGAAAGGGGGTTGTGGACGGATAGGGAGGAAGAACAGGTTATTTATATTGCAAACAATCTTATTGTAGAACTGGGGAATTGCTGTACTACAAAGCATCTGTTAAGTGGTATGATTTAATTAAGAGAGTATTTCCAAACAAAAGCAATTAAGCATACGTGCAGAAAATAAATGTAATTAATAAAATATTTGTCCCGAAGGCTCACATAGAGCAGCCAATCCCCTTTTTGTCCATAGAAGCAAGTCCTTTAATGAATCACTGCTCAAAGCTCTGATTATATCTTAACTAATTAGATAAACATAGATCAAAACGGGGTGCAGCGCTCTCATTTATTTTGGCACATGAACATACATTACCATGACTGGGTGCTGAACTTTGATTGTTGAAATGTGTGAGACTGCAAGCATCCCACTATAGATGTTCCATGTTTACACACAGAGCTATCTGAGGAGGAGCAGCTGATCTGTGATATATAGCAATAAGTAGCCTGTTTTTTTTTATTGCTTATTTGTAGTAGTTAAACTTGCCCGTTCTCCGCTGCTGGCGCCCTTGGTTGAGCATCTACACCTTACTTTTGCCCTGATTTACCCCTTGCGATTACTCCTGGGTGGACCCCAAAACTAATATATTACAACATCTGCCAATTGCTCAAAGCATTCGCAACAAATTCTGCTGCCGCGACCAAGCTTCTCCCAGAGGAATCCAAGGAACTTTTGCCCTGATTTACCCCTTGCGATTACTCCTGGGTGGACCCCAAAACTAATATATTACAACATCTGCCAATTGCTCAAAGCATTCTCAACAAACTCTGCTGCCTCAACCAAGCTTCTCCCAGAGGAATCCAAGGAACTTTTGCCCTGATTTACCCCTTGTGATTACTCCTGGGTGGACCCCAAAACTAATATATTACATCTGCCAATTGCTCAAAGCATTCTCAACAAACTCTGCTGCCTCGACCAAGCTTCTCCCAGAGGAATCCAAGGAACTTTTGCCCTGATTTACCCCTTGCGATTACTCCTGGGTGGACCCCAAAACTAATATATTACAACATCTGCCAATTGCTCAAAGCATTCTCAACAAACTCTGCTGCATCGACCAAGCTTCTCCCAGAGGAATCCAAGGAACTTTTGCCCTGATTTACCCCTTGCGATTACTCCTGGGTGGACCCCAAAACTAATATATTACAACATCTGCCAATTGCTCAAAGCATTCTCAACAAACTCTGCTGCCTCGACCAAGCTTCTCCCAGAGGAATCCAAGGAAGCATGTGCTTCAGCTGCCTAGCCTTTAAATGGTATAGTCTGTAAGCCCTGTTAGGTGTTCTGTTGCTCCCTGCCAGGAAAGCCAGCAGCCTAAACCCCTCTTATTTTCCTATCCAAGGTTCTTCCCTCTTATCTAGTTCCCTGATTTACTCGTGCTCCTTTCTCCCTTCAGTTCAACCCTGTCCAGGGTGTTCCCAGGTGTGCTAATGTGCACTCTGCATTTGTCCACTAGATGACATCCTCTCCCCACAAATATCTACTTTTATTTACTTACTATTATATTCTCTTTAAACTCTAACTTCTCTTTTTCTTCCTCTCTCTCTCTTATTACACTATAGCCCACTCCAACCCACTATATCCAGGTCCCCTCTACTTACCCTTCTGCTACTCAACACTCCACTGATTGGTTTTCGATACTCCCCTGACCCCCTTTGGTTCTACCCGCTCCGTTTGCCCTGCTGGCTCACTCCGCTCCCCTACCCTGCCCCCAATTCCCACACGCCCCCAGCAGCTCTACCTTTATCTCCCCATAACCACACCCATCTTGATTACTGACCAATCAATAACCACAACTCTGAAACTCCCATTCATTTCCCACCTAATTAACTTCATCTACCTCTCATTGACTAATCACCTAGCCAACCACAACTTATTCACCATCTCAACTCCCACCCACAAATCACATACCCTCCAATCCTTCACAACTCTCCACTCATTCACCTCTATTTAGTCACTAAATAACTCATTTACATACACCTCTCTTACTGCCACATTTAATTTTACAACAACTAAATAGCTTTAATAGCCCCTCTTCATCATGCTTTCAAAACCATCATTCTTACTAACTCTACTCCTTACCTTAACCTATCTTTACTACCTCACCCAGCTCAGTTATTCCTACCACTCCCAACACTTCCATGTAACTAACCATCTTACCTCCTCTCTCTCACACTCAAACATCCCAATTTCTCCACACCTATACCCTATAAAAAAAATCTGCTTTTTCCTAACAAACTTATCACCTCTCAAAAATGCTCTACCCACATAGTTGTTTCCAAATCCTACAAAATCATAATAGAACGAAATCTCTTCTCTAAACTATCCAATTACTTCTCCAACCTATTCCTATATTGCATTACCAATCTTCTATCTGGTGATATCCATCCTAACCCAGGTCCTACCTCCTCAGCCAGTACAGACAAATCCTTACTTCTCACCTCCTTAAACTCCCAAAATGTAGTTAACAAAATCCCAAACCTCCATGCCTGGTTGACACACAATAAACCTGACATCCTATCCATCTCAGAAACATGGTTAAAGCCCCATATAAAAGACTCTGAAATAATTCCACCAAACTATTCTATCATTAGAAAAGACAGGTCCCACAAAAAAGGTGGAGGAGTAGCTCTCCTCTATTCATCCTCCTTGTCAGTTACACCCTATAACAAACCTACTCCTGAATTTAATAACGCTGAACTACTCATAACACTACTTCAAATTAACAAACACAAACACATATGTATAGTTTCCCTCTATATCCCCCCAGGGGATAATATTTCCATACTCGAAGACATCCTCTCCTGGCTCACCAACAACATTAGCAATGAAACAATAATCTTAGGTGATGTGAATATTAATTGGGCCTCAGTTCAGTCTCCCACACACCCACTCAACATCAACCTATATAATTTTTCGCAACTAATCACCTCTATAACACACCCCTCAAAAAACCTCTCCAGCAGCAGTATCCTGGACTGGATCTTAGTCTCTCATCCCCATTATTTCTCAGACAATGGTACTCTCCCCGATCCCCTTAGTGACCACCTACCCATCTTCACCCACCGACTCCCCTTACTACTAGATCGCACCCACAACTATATTACCTTACATAACCAAAAAAAACCTTTGTTAACTCCCTAAAAGCAATAAACTGGAACTGTCTAAAAACATTACCTTTAGATAATGCAGTTGCCCACTTTAATACAACTTTCTTAAATATACTAGACTTCCTTGCTCCACTAAGAACAAAGAGAATAAAAATTAAAACAGCCCCTTGGCTTACCAAAAACACACTAGCAACAATGCGGCAAAGAGATAAAGTCTGGGCACACTACCAGAAAAATAAGTCCCCCCTCATCCATAATGAATACAAAACACTTAGAAACAGGGTAAAAAAGCTCATCATCTATGATCAACAAAATTACTTCTCCATACTCCAAAACAATAACAAAACAAATCCTCAGAAATTCTGGAAAGGTGTCTCCACTCTACTTAATCCTAGTAAACCTGTCACCCCCACCCCAGACCATAATGCCCCAGATGCAGACTTAGCTACTCAATTCACCTCTTTTTTCATTGATTCTATTTTAAAATTAACCTCTTCTTTCTCTAACAACACTTTCTCCAACTCACCCCCACCCTGCACAACTACCACTCCCCCACTCACATCTACTAACTCTGTACCCTCTACCTCTTCTCCTACTCTCACTTCCTCATCTTCTTCACCCCCTAATACCCCCTCTCCACACTCCCCACCATTCACACTAAAACCTATACCCACTTCTACTATACAAAAACTCCTTCAGAAACTAAAACCTAGCACTAACGCTCCTGATAACATCCCTTCCTATTTTCTTAACATATCTGCTGAAGCAACTGCCTACCCCATTAGCATACTAATCAACTGCTCTATCCAAGAAGGCATAGTTCCCCAAATCTGGAAAAAAGCCTTCATCATACCTTTACATAAGGGTGGCAACAATAACAATGTTAATAACTTTCGCCCCATCGCTATCCTCTCCCCCACCGCTAAACTCCTCGAAAAATTTATTCAACTACAACTACTTCCATATCTCTTAGATAACCACCTGCTAACTCCCACACAACATGGATTCAGACCTAATCACAGCACTATGACAGCACTCCTCTCCTTCCTTGAAACTGTAAATAAAGCCCGGGACTCGGGCCTTATTGTCTCTACCCTTCTACTTGACCTCTCTAAAGCCTTTGATACCATCTCACATAGGCTGCTTCTAACCAAACTTGCAAAACTTAACCTATCTCTCTCATCATTGAACTGGTTCTCCAGCTACTTAACCAATAGATATCAAGCAGTAAAATGGAAAAAGGCAACCTCCTAATTTCTTAATACCCCAACCAGAGTTCCCCAAGGCTCCATATTAGGATCCCTCCTCCTCAACCTATTTATAAATGATTTCCGTAATGCTATCCCTCTCTCCAACATCATCCAATATGCAGATGATTCAACCATTATCTGCTCTGCCACATCTATCCCTACCCTCCTAAAACTAACCCAGGATGCTTTTTCAACCACTGAGCAATGGATGAATAGTAATCACCTGGCACTGAACGCCTCTAAAACCAAATTAATGGTATTCACCCCCTCTAAAGTCAACTCTATCAATATAAACACCTTCTCTATTACTAGTCAAAATAACATTCCACTGGAGCTGGTGTCAGAGACCAAATTACTTGGAGTCCAAATTGATAACCAACTAAAATTCAACTCCCATCTACAACTAAATATCAAAAAACCCCATCAAAAACTAGGTATGCTTTATCGGCAAAAGTACTACCTTACAACTGCCACTAAAATCGCTCTCTCCACTTCCTTTCTTATTTCTTCCCTTCTCTATGGAGCTCCTCTTCTAACTAATCTGCAAACATCTTTGAAAACACAGCTCTCCTCTTGTTACAACAAAATTGCCAAGTTTGCTACCAGCCAAAAGTCCTCTACCCACCATTGTTCCTCTCTCCAACAATTAAAATGGCTAGAACTACCCAAACATCTCACCTATACTCAACTATCCCTCGCACATAAGCTCATTTTCAACCCCTCCCTCTGTCCCTCCCTGTCCTCTGTCTTTAAACTGCACCTACCTGATAGAGTATTAAGGTCCAACAATCAAAATCTACTAGAAGTGTATAAACCTACTTGTCCCCCAGGCAAAAATCTTCTATCGTATGGCCTTGCATGCCTCCTGAACTCCCTACCTCCATTCATTCGTACCACCTCTAACCATTTACATTTCAAAAAATCTCTTCATTCATACCTAGTATCACAGTGGGAATGCTCTTGCTTCCACCCCATATAACTAACACTAGAATTTTCAAGTTCCTTTCCTTCTCCTGCAATTTCACTTTATCATTTCTCCTAACTCTTGCACTCTCATTAATTTTTGGGTATCTGCAAGAATACTGACTCTCAGGGTATCTACAAGAATACTGACTCTTAACTTGTACCAACTTCTCATTTTAACTTTGTAACACCCCTTATAATGTGTATATGATACAAGTTTCATCAATTGTCAACTTAATTGTAATGTTTGTTTATAATATGTATTTCCTGCTTGAATTGTTACAATGTATAATCATCTCTAATATCCTACTGTAACATCAATTGTCTGGAGCTTTTCTCCCCAGGACTCCATTGAAAACGGGTTCATCTTGGCCCAATGGACTATCCTGGTAAATCAACTGCAAATAAATAAATAAATAAAGTTATTGCTTATTTTAGATATTTATAGCAATTTCTGTAGTATTTTCTGCCTAAAATAGTTTAGGTGGTAGCTGTAATATTGTCCATATTCCTGATTGTGTTTGTGATAAACATTTCTGCAGTGTGTTCTGCCTAAAATAGTTTAGGTAGTAGCTGTAATATTGTCCGTATTCCTGATTGTGTTTGTGATAAACATTTCTGCAGTGTGTTTTGCCTAAAATAGTTTAGGTAGTAGCTGTAATATTCTCCATATTCCTGATTGTGTTGTGGGCCTAGTTGTTTGTTAGAGGCTGTTTTCTGAGCTCATTGCTCAGGCCATCATAGCAAAGACCATCCCCCACTTCAATGAGAGTTTAGTGTTTATAGTCATTGTCTAGTTAGTTTGCCAGGGCTACGGCTTGGAGAAAGCACCTCATTGGTCTTTTGAACATTTTTTAAAGTGTTTCAGGTTTCAACTTTCTGCTAAGAAGTTAATTTGAGTGTTTCAGCCATTACACACAGAGCTATCTGAGGAGGAGCATCTGATCTGTGATATATAGCAATATAAGTAGCCTGTTTTTTTTTTTGCATATTTGTTGTAGTTATTGCTTATTTTAGATATTTATAGCAATTTTATTGTATACTGCATACTTGTACTGTATTTCACAGCTACTGGCTCACTTGTGATAAACATTTCTTTAGTGTTTTTTTCCCACCAACCCTCCCTATTGATATCTTGTCTTTATACCTGCTGGCCTTGCAGTTGCCCACTCCTACTCTAAATTTGATCTTGGACACTCCTCCCAGTCTAGTGTCATTAGCTCATTCTACCTAATACAGAGAGAATTTCCTTCTGTTCCTCCTTTCTCCCTTTCTAAAAAAAAAAAAAAATGTCTGAATATCCTTGTGTTCTGACTGTGCTTCTCAAACATTTTGGAAATATAGAGTATATTTTAGTGCATTTATTAAAACTGTATTTGCCTTAATATCGTTACAACTCAAGTGCTCTAGGTTGCACTGCATCTGAATTGTTTTAGTGTGTTTTAGCTGCTTTTCTGCATATATAGACTTTTCTGTATATGTAGACTAGCTACTTATTCTACTGTATTACTGCCTCTTAAATAGTTTTTCAGTTCTGCACTTGCCTTGCTTCATTTAAAAAGTTTTAAATTGTTATTTTGTAGAGTTTTAATTGTATTTACTGTTTAGGGCTACACACTCAAGTCATTTAGCCTTTTCTGTGTTTATTTAGTGTATTATTGCATTGTTTAGCCTGTTTAACAAAAAAAAAAAAAACTATCTTGTTTGCTCGTTTCCCGCCTTTCCTAGCTAATATAGTCCAGATTCCAGGCTTTGCTGGTTTCAGGAATTTATTTTCTGTGTTCAGAGCTATCCAAACCTTGCTGTGGTAGAGGGAAGTCCTACTGCTTACCAGTGGGACAGGTGAGTATTGTATTGCCTGTCTGACACTAGAGGAGTGGTTTCCAGCTTTGAAATTGTAATTTTAGCCATTCTGGGCTGATTTCTATCCCTTTCAACTTTCTGGCTTAAAAATGCACGTGTTTGCACATTTTTTCGCATCGTGCAGCACCACTGGGCTATGGTTAAACTATTCCAGGTGCCAGAAAGTCTGCTCTTCAAATCCTCCCTTAGAACTAGCTGGTTTAAAATCTGACCCCTGTGACTAGCACTTGCTCTGGAACCTGCTGGAAAGCACTAGGAAGCCTTAAACCGATACAAGCACTCAACTCTCCTTGTTAATAAGGAGAAATTAATTGTAGGCACTAAACAGCCTGTAATTGCAAAGTACCTTGCAAAGGTAAGGGAAAACAGCTCTTGTACTTTACAAAAAAGCACCTAAACAGATATGTCCAAGGGTCAGCGATTTCTCCTGTCCACCTGGTGAATCTGGGCATACTGGGGCAAATGCAGCAACTGCCTCATGTATACAGACAACCCTCTCCCCCTTCTACCCAACACTACAACCTGCGAGAGATGCACTTACATAGCCAAACTGGAAGCAAAACTCTCTCCAACCAAGATTATGCTAGACAGTCAAGAGAAGGTTAACACCTGCACTACACCTAGCTCTTCAAAACCCACACCATCAACACCCACACATAGCAACACTAAACCCACATATGCGGAGACCCTTAACATTAACCTGCCCAAGCAACAAGGACCTCCGAAGCTGAAACGCAAACAAACACCAGTCACAACCAAAGTGACACATAGCTCACAACACCAGTGTGACACCTAACAACAGCCCTAAGGCAAGACAATGTACCCAACACTTTAGTCATAGGTGACTCTATAGTCAGCCACACTGATGTCCCACTCACCAGACTGAACAAGGAGAAAATTACAGTCAGCTGCTTGTCGGGTGCCAGGATCCACTACATAACCCACGCACTCATGTCACTCCACAACAAGTACAAATATGACTCCATCATTGTCCATGTTGGAGTGACTGACTTGAGACGTACCTCCCTGGACTACATGAAAAGAGACATGGAAGAGCTCTCAGATCATGTGGTCCAGGCAGGTATGACCCTAGCCCTGAGTAGCATCCTGCCTTTGCCCAGAATGATACCACAGTATCAGGACAAAATGATCGACAAACCACGATGCTCTGCCAGAGATGGTCTGCACCTGTCACACCTGGGATTCAGGTTACTGGCTAAAGCTCTTGCCACCCCTATAGTGCCTTTTTTAGGCAAGGTTCAAAGGACAAAACCATCACTGTAACAGATACAAGCATGCAAAATCTGAAGGTAATGCTACTCAATGCTAGAAGTCTAAACCTCAAAATGCACTCTCTCAAGGCACTCCTAAAAATGGAGACCATCGATATCTGTGCAGTAACTGAGACCTGGTTCAAGGCTCCAGAGAGCACCCCTGCAATACCAGGCTACAACTTTTACCACACTTTTTGGCCACCAAACCAAGACTGAAACACTAAAGGTGGAGGAGTGTCCATATTCACCAAGGATATTTACACCTCCAGGCTAGTTGCCCAACACAATGCATCTGAAATTCTCCAGGTGCAACTAACACTAGGTAAGACTGCAATCCAAATTGTAGATTGCTACAGATCCCCCACCATGCCCCAAGATTCTCACTACACCTTTCTAAACATACTGGACAATATTAAGATAAAACCAAACACCTTAATACTGGGTGATTTCAACTACCCTGCCATTAACTGGGAAAACTACTCGGGTACCAACACCTTTTCCCAACAGTTCTTGGAATTCATAAATTCCAATGCCCTGGATCAACTAATCCATTGTCCCACTAGGGGCTCCAATATCCTAGAACTGGTCATTACCAAAATGGGAGATAGATGCTCCACACCAGTGGTCACCCCCCTCGTTGGTTAGGTCTGACCATAAGCAAATCACCCTTGATATCCACATCCCACCCCCACCCCCCAGTAAGGAAACCTCCATAAAAAACTTCTCCAAAGCCAACTTCATGCTACTCAAGTCAGAAGTGACAAACTTCATGACACCCATGCAGATGGGAGCTGAAAGTTCAACTGCTGAATCCTACACTAAGGCACTGTACGAGCACATCCACTCGTGCATGAATCGTGCCATCCCAAATAAAACCAAGATGCACTTATCCAAAAAAAGGAAGCCAATCTGGTGGTCCTCTGCCATAAACAAACTATACATCAGAAGAAATAAACTGTTGCAGAAAAGAGGAAAATCTGTGGATGCAAAAAACTCCCTTACCAGCCTAAGTAAGAAGCTGAGATCCCTCATAAAATCCTCCAGAGCTAGTTACGAAAATAAAATTGCCAAAAATTCCAAAGACAACCACAAGGCATTCTATAGTCATGTCAAGAATCTAAATGGCAATGCTCAGATATGCTGTGAGCTACAACAGAATGGCATTAAATATACTGATCCCAAGGATATCCTGGCAGATCGATTTAGTGCAAACTTCACTCCCCTCTCACCCCCTAAAGGGCCCATCCCAATACCAAAAGATTGCCAAATTCCGGTAATCACGACCACACAGGTAGAAACTGCATTCTCCAAAGCTAAGAATACAGCATCCATGGGACCAGATGACATCCCGGGCTGTGTACTACATGAACTACAAAATGAACTGGCATCTCACCTAAGTGTCATGTTTAATCATAGCCTCACCTCAGGCTTCATGCCCACTGAGTGGCGCACAGCTACAGTAATCCCACTCCACAAGGAGGGTCCAACTTGGATCCTGGGAACTACCGTCTCATTAGTCTGATGAGCCTGATGTGCAAAGGCATGGAACGCATTATCATGGAGCTTATAAACAAAGACATTGGCAACCTTCAAACACTGGACCTCACCCAGTTTGGGTTTGTGAAGGGCCGATCTTGTCTCCTGAACCTGATTGACTTCTTTGAATCAGTCTCCAGAGCTGTGGATGAGGGTAAGGTGGCCCACATAGCCTATCTGGACCTTGCCAAGGCCTTCAACATCATCCCCCACTCTGGAATCATAGATAAACTTACTAAGCTAGGTATAAATCCCTACGTCTCTTGATGGGTTGCCAACTGGCTTACTGACAGAACCCAGACTGTAAACGTAGCCGGCTCCAAATCCAGCTCAAGACAAGTGATAAGTGGAGTACCTCAGGGTTCAGTCCTGCGGCCGCTCTTGTTTGGCATCTACTTCTCTGAAGTACAGACCAACACCAAGGGACTCTGGCAAACAAAGTTCGCAGATGACTGCAAACTGGAAGCCATTATTGAATCCCCAAATGATGTGGATATTCTACAAAAGGGCCTTACAGAAACAGATGCTTGGTGCCAGAGCCATGGGCTCAAGCTTAATGCCAAGAAATGTATAGTTATCCCCTTTGTGAAAAATCATGTACCCATGAATTACCACATAGGTGGCAATACACTAAACACTGAAAGTGTGATGACAGACTTATGGACACAGGTGGACAGTGGTCTCACCTTCGATAACCATATTGCCACAGCAGTCAGGAAATCCTTCTATGTGGCACACCTCATCACTAAGGGCTTTTCATCCAGAAAAAAGGAGGTCATTGTCCCACTGAACTTATCCCTCATTAGACCCATTATAGAGTACAACGCCCCATTTGGTATGTACCTCACAAGACATCTGCAACAGCTGGAAAGGCCGCAGAAATAACTCACTAAAAGAATCACAGGCCTAAAGCAGATGCCCTATACTGATCATCTAAAAAAACTCCAGCTACACGATATGGCATATCATCTACTCAGAGGCGATCTCTGCTTAACATACAAGGCCATGTCAAACCCTGAGCTGTTGGACATGCTCCACTTAAAGAAATCCCAATCCCTCAGAGCCACACACTCCAGGGATCTAAACCTTGTCATCACAATGAACAAAACATGCTGGAGGGATAGGTTCCTGACCCAGAAACTCCCCATATTCTGGAAATTAGACTGCTCATACATGTCAAGCAGAGTGCCTCCTTGGCTCTCTTCAAAAGGACCCTTGACGATTGGATGGGAGATAGGAAATTCACCCCGGGGATCATGTCAATCGCCCTGCTAGACAGGGGTCCAGGGAAGTAAATATTGTGGGAAGAAATATCCAGGGAATTGTTATGGCTAGGCTTGTATAGGCCCTAGGGCTGATAGCCTAGTACCAATGTATGAACCTATGATAGTCAGGACCAGCAGAAAAGAAAACAACAGTGTTCATTAACAACAGCGTTACAGAACACAGGTAAAAGATAAGTGTGCACCTCGCAGTGCCAGATGTTGACCTGAACTGGACATGGTTTGCTACAGCAATAGTTAAACAAAGCAAATAACAAAAAGAGAATGTATGAAGCAGTTAAGAAGTTGCTTTGCATACATCTGTGTGGAAGGTGGGGATTGTCACTAGTTATTTTGTGAAATAGCATGTCCTCCAGCATATGCAAATGAAAATATTACATTTATGAAGTGTTACGTGAAATATGTCCAACAGCAATTAGTTGTAACCAGATATGAAAATTGTATTACTAATAACAAAATGTTCAGTCATAGGTGTTGTCAGCCATTTCATATACATTGTCCACATTTGCTTTTTTGACTATCCAACATGAAGTAAAGTTGATAAAATGTTGGACTGAATGAACTCCTGGAATGTGATTCTAGAAGCTGTCATTGGAGCCCCATCTATAAACAACTTTGTTCTGGGCCTGAAAGATGGCAGCTGTTACATTTGTGATGATATGTCTTCAATGTCTGTTCTGAATGAACGTTTTGAAAATTACCACACTTCTCATAGCGACAAGGCTATTCCACTGCACTGAACAAAGTCTTATAGGGTCAACAACTTGTAATACTTTGGCATCAGTTATTTAACTGTCATTTTATGTGATGCCATCAGAAGGTTAAGCTGGAAAATTGCTCAAATCTGTTAAGGAGGTGATTTAATAATGTGAGTAGACTAATTTTGTGGCACAGAAAATGCTGTCTGACCTATGTATGGAAAATACTAGTTTTAAATGACATTTATAAAACAATTTGAATCAATGCTTTATACAAGTTTGTAGGTGAAAATTTTTGAAAACTGTCATTTAGGAAGCTACCTTAGGGAAAGCAAGAATAACATTCTAATCCTGGCTGGTTTCAATATTTTCACTCTGAAAGATCTATGTGACATTTTTATGGTATTACTATAATAATACAGAAGTCAGGAAGGTTCATGTAGTAAGTTATAGGCATAACCAAATCCTGCTATTATACCAAGGTAATCACGTATAGATATCTGTTCCTGTCACTTATTGTTTAACATTAGCCATCTACTCTCCTAGCTTCCTTTGCTATAAATGTTGTATTTCTTCATCTTGCTTTATGATATTCTCTATTATTACCCTAGTGGACCTGTGATATTCGTTTTATTAAAATTGCAAGTTGAGATGCCTGCAGTTGAAACACTCAAAAGTTGGATTTTTGAATGTCCATCTTGGTGAAAATCTCCGTATTGAAATTTCATATCAGTAAATGCACTGTGCATTTGCTGATATGAACTTGAAGTACTGTCAGAGATCATGGTACAGTGTGGTTAGGGTAATTCATCCCTTTCCTCACTGTAGTGCGACCTCGATGTTGGTATCTATAAGTTGCAGGGGATGTGGAAGGTGTGGGGGGGCTTGCCCCCCCCCTGCAAGAACCTAAAGTTTAATGTTGTGTAGTATGTTCGTACTGCTGGCAACAAGTACTGTTGTTCCTTTTGTGCTATGTGCAGAGGAAACGGTATGTTGATTCATGTTGAATCGACTTTACTGGGTTATGTTCGACATTTACATTTTCGTAAATGTTGAATTTCGAGATAACATGTCGATGTTTTAGTTCAAAATAGAAGTGATCGTCGACTTTATGATAGTAAATCGTGATATTCAAATGAAGGCCTAACTTATTCTGATGGTGCATTGTGCTTTTAATTTCATTACTGTTGGAGCTCTAATATCCTACATTCCCTCCTCATCTCTTACACTTGTTGCTCATATTTTCTATTTTTACTGAGTTCAGTACCTCTGCGTCCTTTTCTGACTGTTCTAAACTCTTCTCCATCATTAACAAACACCTCTTCTTTGCATTTATCCGTTATGCTACTCTTTTCTTTTATTTTGCTGCATATTTTTTTTTTGCTTCATTCCCCTTTTTGTTTAACACTATTCGACCCACATATTTCTCTTTACTTCCCATCCTGTGATTTATCTTCCAGCTTATTTTATAAAGAAGCACTGTTAGGTATTTTTTCCCTTCTGTATTTGGCTGATTGTCTGCAGTAGTTACTTGGGAAAGACCTGCTCACACTCCAATTACCTTCACGTACTTAAATTAGTCTAATTTATATTCCCAACTAAGATTGTCTCAGCCGTGTGCAATAATCCCTCTATTCGCCCTTTGGTCATTGGAATTTATATTTCTTACCAATGTGACCTTATCCTTATATTAGGTTATCAGCCCTCAACATGTTTATTTTCAAGCCTCCTCTCATGTCTTTCAGTTTTTACACACATCCTATTATTTAAAATCCTTTGTCCCGTTGTTCTCAATCGTGTGTTAAATCTCACAATAAAACTGATGCAGCTGTTATAATGTAGCCATTGAATATTTTCATCTACAGCTTAGTATGCCATTGAAGGATCAACTCCCATCTTACCCATCCAACAGATCACAACACTAACCTCTTTCATTTGCTCACCCTTAGCCAAAACGATCCTAGATTAACCTATTGTACATGTTGGCTTCTACCATTCACTTTTCTCCTCGATGGAGACAGTAATCGTAATTCCAGAGCAGCCCAAGTAAATCATCTTCCATCCCTTGATTCCATCAGAAATGGCTATGTTAATTAATGCAGAAGTATGAAGACTTAATATAGTTCAAGCACAGGTTTTGTGTGCTTGAAATGTTTGTCTTTTATTTACACTGTGGACATCACTAGGTTTATTAAATCATAGTTTATACCCTTTAAATTCCATTCCCCTCCAGTCGATTATTCCTTAAACTCACTGCATCGAGGAAGGTATTTGGGTGATGGCATACTAATTCTAGCATCTGAAACATTTCCTCCTGCTCTAATGCCTCATCCAAAAAAATGTAGTTGTCTGAGTTCAGCTGGCTTATTTCAGAATGCCTTGCTGTTGGGCACCTCACACTGAAAATCACAATACTCCTTTCACCCCCTTGTGTTCACAGGAGTTTATTTTTAAACTAATGCCAGTGCCCCATTCATGTAATATTACAGTGCTGTAGTGATAGATGACTTTAATTTGCATTAATCATTGGAAACTCAGAATCAGTCACCTAAGACTCATTCAAGATTCTCACTTGAGCCATTAGCCACAGTACTTACCAGGCCTATCTTTTAATGTGCCAACATTCTCTAAAATACAGCTGTGAGGTTAACGATATTGAACTTTTGAGAGAGGTGCAAACCATTGCTTTCAAGACACATTCAGTCTATTTTATTTGCAGATCCCTTATAATATAAATTGAAAATCATGTACCACACAATATTAATTGGACTTCAAGGACTGATTAAATCAAGCTGCATTAGTGTGGGAAGTTCTAAGAAGAATGCTGAGGAATTTCAGCACATCTGAAATCTTTTTAATGCTTTGAGCATACAGTCATTTGGTATGAGTGCAATTTCTTGTACTCCTGTTTGTTTCTTATATTCTTTTAAATTTCTCTCAAATCCTGCACAATAAACAAGATCTTACTTGGTTCAGGTACATTTCTGTAGAATGTACACAGATAAATCAAAGAAAAGCTATCTATAGCATTCTTTCAGTTTGTTCGTAAAACACACACATGCACACACACGCACACACACATGCACACACACACACACACACACACACACACACACACACACACACACACACACACACACACACGCACACACATATAGTCACACACACAGATAAACCTTTTCATGCTTATACAATACCATTGTCTACACACATACACACACATGCACACACACATACACTGACACATCCACATACAATAGTGCTGTCTACACACACACACACACACACACACACACACACACACACACACACACACACACACACACACACACACACACACACACACACACACACACTCACACACATGAATATAAAACAGTGCTGTCTTCATACACACACAGACACACACGTAGTACCAATGTTATTATTTTTAAGATATCCTTTGCTGTTTTCTGCTCACAATTTTATTTTACATTTGCTAACTGGGTATGTGTGCTGGTCTGAGGACTCTTTTTCAGACATGACCCAGGTCAAACTTATCAACAATAATACAGAAAATAATTAATTGACAGTTCCTAAGGAAGAGTCACTCACATTACACACTGAAGTTGAAAATGAAAATGCAAATGTATAATCTTTCTGGGTAATTATGCCAGTATTGTTGAGTAGAATAACAGGTTAAATATGAATTCAATCCATACTTGAGCAGCAATTTATTACAGTGTAGAAAAACATAATATCCTAGGTTTTGTAGTTAGAAAGCAGATTCTTTCAGATTGGCATAAGAAAGTAATGCAATGCAATGCTTAACAAGATAGACATATATCACTGAGATAATAAATGTGTATAATAAACATATATTTGTATACTACACTATCATTCCATGACAAAATACTAAACTACACTAACATTACTAAACTTAAGCTGAATCTAGCTCAATTCTAGCAGCAAGTACTTCCATACATATGTATGCCACTAAATAACGAATACTAAAGTTAAAATGGACATTGTTAAAGTATATCTATTTTTATCCTATTGACATTCAGTGACTACATAATAAACCAAATTAAATATAGAAAACAGAAGCTGAATATAGATACATTCTAGTAGCAATTAATTACAAGTGGATTACAGAAATACTGACCAGTGTATAAATTTATATACCCAGTATATTGGTAAATAAAGCTAACCTTTAACTCCTTCCAGCACCACTACATAGACCCTTGAGCAGTGTACAGCCTAGTGAAGATCAGTGGCTGGTTAACATGAATGATTACGTACCTAGCTTTATGGACAGTTTGTGCCTGTGAAGCAAATGCACTTTTTAAATATAAAGTATTCCTTAAGGTATTTATTTAAGCTATCGGTTTTATCAAGTCTTTAAATATTGTTGGATAGAGTGTTCCCATTTGAAGACCTGTCATACTCGCAGACACACCTTACTAGAAGGATATAAAGCCTAAACAGCATGTCCTATGTGGACTGACTCAAAGCCCTGTCATTATACTTGGTAACCTACAGACTGCTGAGGTGTAACCTGTCTGGCATATGAGACATCCTCTAACCCAGTACTAATGAATTTACTGCATATCAGTAAGTCAATGACATCCAAAATACTTAGTCTAATGCTCAACACCTCTTCTGCAACATCAACGGAACACTTTGGAGGCACATGTATATTTCACAGAGGATTCTGCTGCTGTAGAACAGATTTGTCATCTGCATACAACAAAGTTAGTCCCTGTCCATTTTCAAGTGCAACTTAGGCCTATGGATAGGAAACAGAAAATTTACCCATGAATACCCAGGATATTTTTAAAGAGCATGTCGTTCTTTAAAACAGATTTATAGATGATTTGATTTTTTTTATGTAGGGGTGGTGCACTTTTGGTTGATTATTTTGTGGCCTCCCTTCAGATGAATCGTTTGGGCCTTCAATTTGATGGCATACAAAAAAGTGTATCTGTTGTTTTTTTTTAGATTTGGAGTTAAATATTGAACATAATTCTACACTACTTGCTCTAACCGGCTCCATTCACCCTGCGGGCTCACTCCGTTCCCCGACCCTACCCCCAAATTCCACCCACCCCCACTGCACCTAACCTTATACTTCCTAAACCACACCCCTTCCTGTGAAACTAATTAGATCACTCCCTCTCCATACTTACAAACTCTGTAACAGCTAATTACTACAATACCATGCGTACATTTCTTCCTTAACCTAGGAATACCTCCCTGTCAACCACTTCTTAGTAGTCATCACTCCATTTCCTAATTTACTCTCTTCCCTCACCATGCCCAGAATATTCAATCCTAAGCAAACAAACATGCTCCTCTTCCTCATACTTCTATCGTCACTATCAGTACCCTACATCCTAACCATCTATGAACACCTAAATTATACTAAATTACAACTCCCCTCAAAGCAGACAACACATCTTTCACAGCCAACCAAACTACTCCCCATTAGCATTACATCTTCAACAACCTATGTTCTACCTAAGTGTCATAGAGTAAGCCATATACCTTATATCCATCTCAGAAAAACACAAATCTGTCTCTACAAATACCTAAAACTCACATATTGTATTCAACACAACCTTCTTCTTCCTGGTGACATTCACCCAAACTCAGGCCCTAACAACATCAACACAAGTCCCCCACCAATACATGCCTCCAATTTTCACACCCTTACTAGTACCCCCAATTCTCTACTCTTAGCACACCTTAATATACATAGCTTAAATAACAAAATCAGCCAGCTACATGCCCTGTTAGACCTCCACTCATTTGACATCCTCTGTCTAACAGAAACCTGGCTCAAACCCACCACCAGGGACAATGAAATAATCCCTCCTGGCTATAATATCTTAAAATCTGACCATATAACTAAAAAGGGTGTGTGGGGTAGCGGCAATATTGTACAAATCTAAGTTTCAGGTGACATCACTTGATGTTCAACCACCATTGCCCAGCAACATTGAAATCCTTATCTCAAAGCTCTACATTAATGCTAACAAATCTTTATACATAATACGCTCCTACCTTACCCCGGGCAATAACATTGAAACCCTGGAATGTACCCTCAGCTGGATCTCAATGTCTTTCCCACAAGAAACCATAGTACTTGGTGATTTTGATATTGACTGGAATACCTGTACTTCTGACAATCCAACTACCCATATTAATTCATATGGTTTTCACCAAACTATCTCCACCCCCATCAGAATCCATAAACCGAGTAATAAACAAAGTACCTTAGACTGGATATTAGTAAATAGTAATCCCCTCTCTTACAATACTGGCATCCTTCCCAATGACATTAGTGATCACTCACTTACTTACATAATTAGACAAAAGACCTTCATTCCCAACCAAACCATCTTTAGAATTACCCAGAACAAAAACAACTTCAACCCAAGAAACTTCCAATCAGAGCTTAATGCATGTAACTGGTCACCCCTAAAATACCTCCCACTTGACAAAGCTGTATCATTCTTTAACTCAAAATTCCTTCAAATCCTAGAACACCATGCCCCCACTCACACTATTAGAACAAGAAACAAAACTGCCCCATGGCTCACTAAAGAGACTAAATGTAAAATGCTGCAAAGAAACAAAATCTGGGCCAAATGGAGAACTACTAAAAACACTACTGATCACCAACATTTTAGACAGCTTAGAAACACCACCAAAAAGCCATACTACTTGACCAGAAACAATTTTTCTTAAAATTCCAATGATCCCACCACCAAAACCCACAATGTTTCTGGTCAGGTATTAATAAACTCCGACGCCCAGGCCACTCCAAGACACCAACCCCTACCGGCCTCTCTCAAGACTCACCCAACCAGATTGCAGATGCTTTTAACAACTATTTCACTGAAACCATCCAGTCTCTTGCTAGTACCCTACCATCTGTGACTTTCATTGGGCCCTCCTCCTCAACTAGCTTACTCCCACATTTCTATTACAACCAGTCCCAACATCCCTCATCCATACCCTACTTCAAAAGCTGAAACCTAGCAAACCCCCAGCTGACCTACTGCCAGCTGAATACTTACAAATTGCAGCAAAAAAGCTTGCATACCCAGTTTCCACCCTAATAAACAGAACCATATCCAAAAGCTTCATCCCATCCCTCTGGAAAATTTCCCATATTATCCCCTTAAACAAGGGTAGTAACTCAAACGAACTCTCAAACTTTCGTACCATAGCTTTACTCTCTCCACTAGCAAGTATCAAGGAAAAAATACATACACCAGCAACTACTTGACCATCTTCTCCAAAATAATCTACTTACTGACTGTCAACATGGCTTTAGGCCATTCCATTGTACCACCACTGCACTCTTATCCTTTTCTGACTGCATTAATAAAAATAGAAACAACAACAAACTTTCCTCGGCTGTCTCGCTATGTTTCTACTGACCTAACTACAAAACTTCTAGGGGTAACAATTGACCACAACCTCAACTTTGCCTCTGACATTAACCTCACCATTAAATCTGTCAACAGGATACTAGGTTCCCTTTATAGGATAAAACCTTATCTTACTCCACTAGCCAGAACTACCATTGCCCACACACACCTTATCTCCACCCTCTTATATGCCTCCCCCATCTACACTAATCTATCCAAAAGTAACCTCAGTAAATTGGCAGCCTCCTACCACAATATTGCCAGATTTGCCACTGGCACACCTTTCAGAACCAACCACTGCCAAAATCTCAAACTGCTTGAATGGCTAGAACTGCAAAATCAGCTCCTCTATCAGCAGCTCACCATCACCCATAAGATTTTGCATCACCCCAACAATACTCCTATACTTTGCAACCTTATCTCTCCCTACAAAAAACTCACAACCCTACGCTCAGCTAACAAACTACTAGTTACCACCCTCAAACCCAACAATAAATCTGGAGACTCTCTCTTTACAAACTCTGTGGGTAAAGCTTGGAACAAACTCCCTTCTGAAGTTTCATCTCTTACTTCCACACCACTCTTCAAGAAGCATATAAAAACTTTCCTGAAAAAGCAATGGCTTTGTCCATGCACTAATCCTGACTAGCATACTTTCTTCTTACCATGTTTATTATCTCTGTTTACTTGCCTCTCTACTTCCTGTATTGGCATCTCCTTATTAAACTAACACTGAGTCCAAACCTGTGTAGTTCTCCACACTACTTGTTCAGTACCCACTCTTATCTGTTTCTTTTGTTTCTCACCTTTCAGAGTGTATTAATTACACAGAGAGAGAGAGAGAGAGAAAAAAACAATTATTATTATTTGCATCCATACTTGGGTCAAAACTTGTCACTTCCTGTATCTGTTGCTTATATAAATAGCTTTTTTAACCTAGTTTGTACAGTTGATCTAGTTCATAGCGTATCGAATTCATAGTGTATTTTTATATGTAAATAGTTGATCTAGTTCAGTATATTTCTTAAGCATTTTCCTTCTTATATAAGCCATTGTTTTTTAAATAGTTTGTTTTTTAATTTTTTTTTTGTTTTTTTAATGTCTGTACGATATTGTTGCCTTTTTATTTCAATATTTGGAGCATAACTCACTGCTGAAAATGGACATGTATCCAGTTGGACTAGCCCGGTCAACAAATGTAAAATAAAATAATAAAATAAAAATAAATAAATAATAAAATAAATAATATAATTAATACAAAGATACATCAAAATTTTGATGATGGTATCCATTTTTTGGATAGCAGCAGCTGTCACCCTCCTCATATTCTAAAGTTTTTGCCTTATAGTGAATTACTGAGAATAAGATTGTGCAATAATATAGCAATAACTCATGCCTGGGTGTGGGTAATGCTGGATTTACCCATGGTTGGTGTGGTTTGGTCACGAGGGCAAAGCCCGAGTGGCCAAACAAAGACAACCGTGGGTAAATCCAGCATTACCACACCAGAATGAGTTATTGCTATTATACAATGACATTATTTTAAGAAAAAAAATACTTACTTTTCTTAAATAATGGCATTGTATAATGCCTCATTGCTGCCCTTCCGCAGCTGTCTGGTATTCTATGGCAGTTCTGATGTACTGCGCATGTGTATGCTTACACAGTACAGCAGAGCTGTGGCTGGAAGCAATGGAGAAAGTAAGATCTCCGTTGCTTTTTACAAAGTGTCTCGGTATGTTAAAGGAGTTTAACATAGCGAGACAGCTTTAAAAAATGCAACGGAGAATCTCTGTTGCTTTTTTTAAAGCTGTCTCGCTATGTTAAACCCATTTAACATAGCGAGGCAGATTTATAAAAAGCAACGGAGAAAGGAAGATCTCCATTACTTTTTTTAAACCTGTCTCGCTATGTTAAACTCCTTTAACATAGCGAGACAGTGTCTAAAAAGCAACGAGGATCTTGCATTCTCCGTTGCTGTAAAAAAGACTTATACTAATGGAAAAAGTCTGGGCGACTGGACCTTTTTCCATCAGTATAAGTCTGATTTACAACATGCACGTTGACCAATCAGCATGCGTATTTTGGAATATTAATGGGGGGTCGTTGTATAATACTCAGGTTCTTAGGGAGGAAATTTTACATTCTTGTATAGCATTTAAACAGAGGGGCTATAGCAGTGAGTTAATTATTAACTCTCTTAATAAACTGTTTGGTTTGGAAAGCGATCTTATTAGTGTTGCTAATATTATAAAGAACAGGGGGTCTGGAAAAAGAACTGAAAATCATGTAGTGAACAATATAAATGGTAATAAAACATATTTTGTTACTTCCTATAATATTCATAGTAGTGAGCTAATTAAAATTCTTAAATATTACTGGCCTTTTTTGCATAAAGTTAAGCCCGGGGTTAAAAATATACCTGAGTTTTTTTCTGTCACTTATAAGAGAGCCAGAAATATTAAAGATATAGTTGTTCACAATTTGTTTTATTTGACTGTAGAAATTTTGACTAACTCTCCACAAAATGTTGGTATATTTCCTAGTGGAAAATGTTCTATCTGCACCCATGTGGTTAAGGTATTTGATAGGATAAATTTTATTTTGTTTCAACCCAAGGCAGGTTTTTCTTCTGTGACTAAGGGAGTGATTTATTGCCTCTCATGCTCTTGTGATTTCTTCTATATAGGAGAAACCAAAATAATATTTAAAATCAGAATACAACAGCATATTAGAGACATAAAAACAATCAAAATATGGCTAGACCTGTGGCTTCACATTTTCATAAAGCCCATTTGGTGTCACACATTAGTTTAAAAGTTTGTATTCTGGAACAAGTTTTTTGCTAGAGATGATGTTTTACTTAAAAATAAATTGTTATTTAAGGAAGCAGTTTATATTTAAATGTTTGGCACTTTGGTGCCTCGGTTTGAACAAAGAAATTGAGTGGAAGGCTCTTTTACACTAAGTGTAAATTATTTAATTGTTTTATATAATTGAATGATTATGTGATTTTTTTTATACCCCAGGAATACCTCCTGTACTACCAAAGGACAGAAGCAGTTCTTAAATGGTTTATTCCATGCATGGATTCCCTGAAATTATCTATGGTATGATCCCAGTTATTCTTATTAGGGGTAATATATAGTTATTGACCATGGGATGGACAAGGCCAATCTATAACCAAATGGTATATATTATTTTGAGCATAAAGAAGGAAACTGGCTAGGCATTAAATGGCCTGCAAGGCCAGCTGGTCTGGTTCTTACCTATGAACCTATGGATGGGCTTGGAGAAAACCTTTTCAGCGGTATTTAACTTGAATGGAGGACTTAACAGTTGCCGT